>NW_026897516.1:0-34723 GCF_033153095.1 Gastrolobium bilobum | reverse complement strand
GTTAGGGATAAAATCAACAGGTTAAAACTTTTTGGAATTTTGGTAAGAAACCGAATTACAATAAAAGGTTTAAAAATGAAAATCCTAAGCCAAATACTGAAACAAATAGATCACAAAATACATCCAAACCAATTAAGCCAACTATTTGCTATAGCTGTGGTAAACCTGGTCATATTAGTAAATATTGTAGGCTTAAGAAGAAACTAAATAACCTTAACTTAGATCCATCTATTGAAGAACAAATCAACAATCTTCTAATCCAATCCTCTGATGAAGAATCTGGAAAAGAATCTTCTGAAGACTTAAATCAAATCCATGAAGATGATTTATCTTCTAGCGAGGATTCACAGTCCTTGCAAGAAATTAATGTCCTGACTAAAGAACAAGATCTTTTGTTCGAAGTCATAGATTCAATCAGTGATCCCCAAGAAAAGAGAGCTTACTTAGCAAAGTTAAAATCATCCTTGGAAACCAGTTCTTCTAAATCTAAAGAGTTGTTGGTTCCTAATAAGTTTAATCTTAAAGATACTCTTAAAAAACTAGAAAATAGTATTACTGTCAAACCTATAATTGTCCAAGATCTTCAGTATGAGATCAATATTCTCAAAACTGAAGTTAAACAAATCAAAGAACAACAACAAACTCATCAGAACATCCTTCTTCAATTACAAAATGAAGAATCAACAGGAACGAGTATGGAAAATACTCTGTCTAAACCAGATGAGGATAAAAATCTTAAAGATGAAGAATTTTTAGGATTAATTAATCAATTAACAATTCAAAAAATTCTACATCCCAATCAAACTCAATGTAGGTAACTTTGACCTTGAAACTCAAGCTCTGTTTGACACAGGGGCAAATTCAAACTGCATTCAAGAAGGTCTAATTCCTACTAAATATTTTGAAAAGACTTCTGAACGGCTTAGTGCTGCTAGTGTTTCAAAACTTCAAGTTAATTATAAACTTCCTAAAGCAATCATTGAAAATGATAATTTAAAAATTGAAACACCTTTTCTCCTTGTTAAAAATCTCAAAAATGGAGTTATTCTTGGAACTCCGTTCATCAAATCTCTCTTTCCTCTAACTATCACAGATGAAGGTATAATTACTTATCATTTGGACAAACCAATTCTTTTTAAATTTCTTAAGAAACCCATCATAAGAGATTTAAATTTTATCCATTACAAACAAAAGCAAATCAATTTCCTTAAAGAAGAAATTTATTTTAAGAATATTGAAAATTAATTAAAGCAGCCTGAAGTTCAACAAAATATCAAAGTTTTGCTTGAACAAATCCAGAATACAATTTGTTCTGATCTTCCGAATGCTTTTTGGCACAGGAAAAAACATATCGTAGATCTTCCCTATGAAAAGGATTTTAATGAAAGGCAAATCCCAATCAAAGCTCGTCCAATTCAAATGAGTGGTGAACTTCTTGCCTTTTTTCAAAAAGAGATTGCTGATCTCCTTGCTAAAGGTCTCATCAGGAAGAGCAAGAGTCCTTGGTCTTGTTCTGCCTTCTATGTCAATAAGCAATCTGAAATTGAGCGTGGAACTCCACGGTTAGTTACCAATTACAAACCTCTTAATCAAGCACTTCAATGGATTTGGTATCCGATTCCAAATAAGATAGATCTTCTCAATTGTTTGTATTCAGCAAAAATATTTTCTAAATTTGACATAAAATCTGGGTTTTGGCAAATCCAGCTCAATGACAATGAATGTTACAAGACAGCTTTTACTGTTCTGTTTGGTCAATACGAATGGAAGGTAATGCCTTTTGGACTGAAGAATGCTCCCTCTGAATTTCAGAGAATTATGAATGATATCTTCAATCCATACTCAACTTTCACTATCGTCTACATTGATGATGTTCTTGTCTTTTCTCAATCTATTGATCAACATTTTAAACATCTTCATATTTTTGTAGATGTAATTAAGAAAAGTGCTTTAGCTCTTTCTAAATCAAAGATCAATCTTTTTCGAACAAAAATCAGGTTCCTCGGTCATACTATTTATCAAGGGGCTATTACTCCAATTTGTAGAGCTATTGCATTTGCTGACGAATTTCCCAATCAAATTATCGATAAAACTCAATTACAAATATTTCTTGGTTGTTTAAATTATGTAGCTGACTTCTTTCCTCAGCTTAATAATCTAATCAAGCCTCTCCATAATCGTCTTAAGAAAGACCCTCCTCCCTGGACTGATGTTCATACTGACGTAGTCAAACAGGTCAAAGCTAAGGTAAAGGAACTTCCTTATCTTTATCTTTCCAATCCTCAGGCTTTCAAAATTGTTGAAACTGATGCCTCAAACATAGGTTATGGTGGCATTCTCAAACAGAGAGTCTCAGACAAAGAACATATCATTGCATACACTTCAAAGCATTGGAATTCAGCACAACAAAAATATTCCACTGTCAAAAAAGAAATTTTAGCAATTGTTTTATGCATTTCAAAATTTCAATCTGATTTATTAAATCAAAAGTTTTTAATCCGTGTTGATTGCAAATCTGCAAAAGACATTTTACAAAAGGATGTAAAGAATTTAGCATCTAAACAAATTTTTGCTAGATGGCAAGCAATCTTAAGTGTTTTTGATTTTGAAATTGAATATCTCAAAGGCACCTCAAACTCTCTCCCTGATTATCTCACTCGTGAATTTCTGCAGGGAAGGTAAACAGTTTCCTGAAATGCCGAAATCGGTAAAATCAATCTCTTATAAAGGGAGGAAAGGAAAGCTAATCCTTGCTGGGTTAGCTAAAAAATCAGAAAAGTCTGGGTCTCCAGCCCAGGACCAATCTGGGTCATTAACCCAACCCCAAACTGGGTCATCCACCCAAAGAGTTGAGGATACTTCCTCTTCTAAACAAACCAAAGCAGATTATGCTATGCCAATCCAAACCCTTCAAGCCTTCCAAGACCAAGGTTTGACTCATCTACCAAAGAAAACCTGGGCTGAAATAGCTTCTGAAGATGAACAGGAAGAAAGTCTTTCTGTTTTGATTGATAACTTAAAAAAATAAGCAGATTTCTAACCGTCCAAACAAGGCCCTAGAAATTCAACCCAAACCAGTCTTTACCCAAAAATCAAAAGCTCAAACACCATATATCCCGAAAAACAAGTTCCTAGAAGTTATTCAAATGGAACCAGCCTACTGGGATAATAAGCCAACCAAAGTACCTGCGAAGATCTTTCCCAAAGACTTCAAAGGCAATCAATTTCATTTCAAACCCCTTTCTTCAAATAAATCCCAAAATTTCTATGAGTTTGTTTTACTTGATTCAAACTCTATTTCAATCAAACACTATAGAAGTCCAAAAGACCCTGAGTTTATAACTCACTCAACTATCCAGATTCTGAAAGCAATTACTCCATCAGAATATGGAAACCCAAACAAAGTTACCAAATTTTCTCAACCTTATTATCCAATCGGTTATAATTATTGGGATTATGAATTAGCCTGGACTAATGTGTTCTTTATGCAAAATAAAGAAAATAAACACTCTTGGTTAATTTATTTTAAACAAAATGTTCAATATAAATTCCCTCAATGGTTTATCAAATGGTGGGATTATTTTGGACCAATCCTTGATATCCTTCCATCTATGGTGTTTGAAGGTTTAACAATATTTTCAGAAAAATTTGACAAACTGACAGATCTGTTTTAAATAGATCTGCACTTTTTCTTTAGATTTTCTCTAACATGGATATTTTCATGGCAGTATCATTGTGGAGATAAATCTAGCACCAAACTCCCAATACTTAAACGACAAGCATTTGTTAAATGGTGAACGGAATTTGATGCATCTAGAGCTTGCCCAGAAAATGTCAAGCTTTGGTTTAAACAACATCCAAAATATATTAAACCAGCTGATTCAGAAAATTGCACTTTCCTGAATCAGAAGGCCAAAATTACAGCAGCACTATCTGCTTCAACCAACAAGGAAAGCTTTGCAAAAAATTTGCAGAGCATCCTCCAACTCCTTCAAGAGGAAGAAACTGGAAGTTCTAAACAGAAAACTGGTTCGCCCTCTCCATCCATCTCCTCTTCAGCAGATGACTTCTACCAAAATGAAGATGATTGTTTTGGCATAGATTTGGCAGAAGATTGTTGAAGTAGCTAATGACAGAATGACATGAGCATGATGTCAGCAGAAATGACGCAATCAGTGACGCAATCAAAAGTGTCGGCAGGCACTGTAGTAAACAATCTCGAAAATGTCGGCAGTTACTGTAGCAAAAAGTCCTGTAGCAGTTTACTGTAGCAGCATGTAGCAGTTACTGTGCACTCAAACTTGCACTGTTGAAACAGTTCCGGTTGCATGACCTGTACTGTAGAAATACTGTTTTTTAGTCTATATATAGGATTTCTTCAGATTGTTTAAGACATCCTTTCATTTGCTGAGTTTTAGAGAGATAGTCTAGAGAGAGACTGCGAGGTACTTCTGAGTTTTCTCTTCTTCTCTGTTTTCTCTTTCAATCTGTAACTGTAATCGTTATGTTTCCTTATGTTTGAATAAAATATGTTTCTGTATCTGCTTATGTAAAATCAATTCTTCTCTTCTCATCCCCTCACACTAGTGGAATTACCCCAGCGTTCACTTTGAATTTATCTTATGTCTTTAATTTCTGCATTCTAATTTCAGTCATTTAATTCATGTAGTAGTCTGTCTACTTTCCTGCTTTCCATTTTTTCTCTAGTTTACTTCATTTCCCTCTTCACACTTCCGGAACCCACTGGTATCAGAGCCAGGATAACAATTGAAAAAGATTGGTCTATTGCTTAGGCTTGTTTCAACAGTTCCAAGTATAGAATATGTAAATTTGTTATGCCTTGTATCACGAAGGCATAGAAGAACAGAAGCATTTAGACCTTCAATTCCAAGAGGTTTAATAGCCACTTGGACACATTCGATGTGCAGATAGTTATAACTTTGTTTATGAGTTTGTATAGATGATTTTGAAAGGAGTTGAAATTCTTCAAATTCATTATTTAAAGGGATATTTCTTTCAACTGTTCTGATGATATAGTCAGATTTCCGAAAGAAGTTTCCTTCGGGTTTGAACAGTTCATTAGTTGGAATTCTGGGAATTTCCCAGTTATCCAGATCTTGATTGATATCTTCAAAGGAGATTTCTTCTTTAAAAATATTTTTTGTTTGATTTTTAACTTGATCCTTATGGATGGAAGAAGAAGATGGCTGAGATGATTTGAAAGAGAACTTAGAAGAGAAAGATTTAAACATGATAATAAAACAGATGTATTTCTCAGATATCATCACCATCATTTGGATCCATAGTAATACAGAGATAGATGTAAATTAACTTTTATCAACTGAGCATTAGATTAAGACTGGTTCCATCTGAATAACTTCTAGGAACTTGTTTTTCGGGATATATGGTGTTTGAGCTTTTGATTTTTGGGTAAAGACTGGTTTGGGTTGAATTTCTAGGGCCCTGTTTGGACGGTTATAAATCTGCTTATTTTTTAAGTTATCAATCAAAACAGAAAGACTTTCTTCCTGTTCATCTTCAGAAGCTATTTCAGCCCGGGTTTTCTTTGGTAGATGAGTCAAACCTTGGTCTTGGAAAGCTTGAAGGGTTTGGTTTGGCATAGCATAATCTGCTTTGGTTTGTTTAGAAGAGGAAGTATCTTCAACTCTTTGGGTGGATGACCCAGTTTGGGGTTGAGTTGATGACCCAGATTGTTCCTGGGCTGGAGACCCAGGCTTTTCTAATTTTTTAGCTAACCCAGCAAGGATTAGCTTTCATTTCTTCTCTTTAGAAGAGGTTGATTTTACCGATTTCGGCATTTCAGGACACTATTTACCTTCCTTGCAGAAATTCACGAGTGAGATAATCTGGGAGAGAGTTGAGGTGTGTAAGAACCTGCACCGTTAATTAAGGAATTTAATTAATAAATTATGAGAAAATAGGAAATGATTCCATAATTGACCCTAATAATTATTATGAGGCTCTAATAATTATAGTAAGTGAGTAATAATGCTGAAAGTCGCTTTTCGGAAGAAAAGTGCAAATACCGATTCTGCTAGTCGGTATAAATGCGTACCGAAAAAGTATCCCAGAAAATTAATGTAAGTGCATGATAATTACTAGAATAATATGTAGGACTTGTAAAACGAGTTTCAAGTCCAAATAATGAGAACTGGTGCTAGAAACTGGTAATGGCTTGGAAAAGCGCGTACCAGAAAGGTGCTCAGAAAATTATAAGAAAAATATGATAATTCTTGGAAAAATGTGTAGTTTCAGATTCCAAAGTTTGGGATTAAAATGCTAAGCGTAGCAATTAAAGTTAATACTGTGTGTTTAAGTGCGTTTGGGCTATAAATACTCTCTTTAAGGGCACTCAACCCTAGAAAACAGAATTTTGAGCGTGAGAGTGGCTGACCAGAACCTTGAAACACTGTTCCATAGGCTTATCTTCTCCTTCTTGAGGCTTGAAGCCATTTTCTTCACTTTTTCTCTTGTAAACACATTGGGTGAGTGTGAACAATCCTTGTGAGTGAGAAAGAGACTTCATTTCTGAGTTTGGCTTCTGTCTTGAGAGGGTGAGCTTGTTGTTTTCACGTTTTGGGAAGGAGGGAGCTTTACTTGGGTGTTTTGAAGCTTCAAGGAGCTTCCTTGTTGTGTAAAAGAACCACCTTTGTGCACTATTTTCGTGTACAGTGAGAGACAGAACCTTGGAGTTGTTGTGTGAGCTCCAAGAGCACCCTTTTTCTGAGTTTGAGCTTTGGTAAGCTTCATCACCTTTGATCTTGAGTCTTTAAGCTTAAAAATGGAACCTTGATGCATGTAAAGGTTAAAAGATGATAACTTAATGTTGGGGTTGGTCAAACACACCTAGAAATGCATGTTTAGGTGTTTAAAATTGGTAAAAACCCAACCTTGGAAGGATATCTTCACGAAATGCAGTTTCTGCATTCTGTCGTGAAATATCCGGATATCTGCCCGAGAAATATCTGGATATGTGATATCCGGATATGGGATTTGGACATCCGGATATTAGATATCCGGATATGGGATTCTGGATATCCGGATATTGCATATCCGGATATGTCCAGTGAGATATCCGGATATTGCATATCTGGATATGGTCCCGAGGAATATCCGGATATTCTTGGATTTCGTAGAACAGTAGCTGTACTGTGTGTACAGTAGGCTATTGGGGGTTTGTGGACCCTAGATTGAGGAAGTTGAACTTCTGTAATTAATGAACTAAGTCAGAATCGTTGTGATTAAGGGCTTATGGCTTGGTATGGATCCTTAAGACGTAAAACGTAAGGAAAGGCGTTGCCTTTAAGTTATATGGTTGTGTTTCATAATTATTGATATAGTATTGGTCCATAACAGATTGTGAATCTGCTGTGTTTGGACTTTGAGCTGTGGACTCTTGGCTTTGGGAGTTAGCTCGCAAGGTAAGCTTTCGTGTCCTCGGTTTAGCCATGTTGTGGTTCTACCATGTCCCATGGGGGTATGGTTGTATGCATGTTGTGTTACATGCTTTGAATATTTGAAATGATGTTGAGCTTTACGTGTAATGGCTTTTAATATGCATGTGTTGTTTCATCTTGACAGTAATCCTGAGTATGTGGCGTCATACGATATGGTGATCCGGGGTGAATGCAAGTAGCGTCTTGCACTAGTGTGGGTATTTAGCATATGTAAATCCTGCATTTCTCTGGCCAGTAGAATAGAATTGACACACATGACATGATTATCTGCTGCATTGCACTATTTTAGAACTGATGATGATATCTGCTTTTAAACTTATATTGCACATGTAAGTGAGCTTGGGGTGGAAGATCCTTGAGGACCCCTTGTCTTACTGAGATTTCTTGTTTAGAGATCTCACCCCACGTTTGGGGAATGCTTATTTCAGGTTCCGGTAGTTTGGTGACTGATGCCTCTGGCGGCAGGAGGCCAGAGCTTAGTTGATGATATTATTGTTGTTTGCTGCCATGACTGGATATGGATGCTATTTATGTTTTCCGCTATTTATGTTTATGTTGTTATTGAGACTGATGTTGGGCATGTTGCCTTATTTGAGTGAGCATGGGGATTGTCCATGACACTTTATGTTAGTGCTTTCGTTTTGGAGTTGTATAAACTATTAGATGGTCCGGTCTACGTTGTTGTAGTTTCGTGACTAGAGCCACACTTTTATTATATATGTTATGAGGTATTTCAGATAGCTATTTTATTTCAATTATATACAAGCGGTGTTTTATTAATTGATTAATAAGCAAGTTGGTAATGATAATGACATCATAATTGAAAAGGAAAAGATATTCCGCATTTTTAATTAAGCGCTGCTTAATACGATAGTATGATAACATTACCGGACACATTGAGGATCTTTCGGCGAAAGATTTCATTAGACCGAGTGTGTCTCCTTGGGGAGCACCGGTTATCTTTGTGAAGAAGAAAGACGGGACAATGCGATTGTGCACCGACTACAGGCAGTTGAACAAGGTGACAATCAAGAACAAGTATCCTCTTTCTCGGATTGATGATCTGTTGGACCAGCTCAGGGGTGCTTGTGTGTATTCCAAGATTGATATCCGGTCCGGATACCATCAGATTCGGGTGAAGCCGGAGGATGTCCCTAAGACCGTGTTTCGTTCGAGATACGGTCACTTTGAGTATTTGGTGATCCCGTTCGGACTCACCAATGCCCCGGCAGTGTTCATGGATTACATGAACAGGATTTTCCAGCCGTATCTGGATCAGTTTGTGATTGTCTTCATTGATGATATTCTGATCTACTCCAAGACTGAGGAGGAGCATGCGGAGCATCTGAGGATAGTTCTGCGAGTGCTGAAGGAGAAAAAGCTTTATGCTAAGCCTTCTAAGTGTGAGTTTTGGCTCAAATCAGTCAAGTTTTTGGGGCATGTGATTTCAGCAGATGGAGTTGCAGTGGATCCCAACAAGATTGAGGCCGTACTGGATTGGGAGAGGCCCAAGACAGTCACGGAGGTGAGGAGCTTCTTAGGTTTGGCAGGTTACTATCGGAGGTTCATCAAGGGTTTCTCCATAATGGTTCTTCCTTTGACTCGCCTTACCCGAAAGGAGACTCCATTTGTGTGGACTCACGAGTGTAAGGCGTGTTTTAAGGAGTTGAAGGAGAGATTGACTTCTTCACCTGTGTTGATCCTTCCTGATCCTGAGGAGCAGTTTGAGCTTTACTCTGATGCTTCTGGAAAGGGGTTGGGCTGTGTGTTGATGCAGTCTGGTAGAGCTGTTGCTTTTGCTTCGAGGCAGTTGAAGCCTCATGAGGAGAACTACCCGACTCATGATTTGGAGCTGGCTGCGATTGTGTTTGCTTTCAAGATTTTGAGGCATTATCTTTTTGGTTTGAGGTTTGTGGTGTTCAGTGACCACAAGAGTTTGAGGTACCTGTTCGACCAGAAGGAGTTGAACATGAGACAGAGGAGATGGATGGAGTTCATTAAGGACTACGACTTTGAGTTGAAGTACCATCCTGGCAAGGCCAATGTGGTAGCTGATGCTTTGAGTCGGAAATCCAGTAGTTCATCCAGTTTTTTACTTGGTAACTTTGAGGTGGTTGAAAAGTTCTGAAACTTGGCAGTGACCGCTCCGTGTGAGAGTGTACTACTCGAGTTGGAAGCAGCAGATGTTGTGAACGAGCTGCTAGAAAAGATCAAAGAGGCACAAGTTCAGAGAGAGTGTCTGGATTATGTGAAGAACCAAGACGGTGTGTCTTGGAATGATGATGGATTGCTTTTGTTTCAGCAGAGGATTGCAGTTCCTCGAGGTCCGTTGACAGAAGAGGTTATGGCAGAAGGCCATAAAGGTCAGTTTTCTGTTCATCCTGGTGCTACGAAGATGTACCAAGACCTGAAGAGAAATTTCTGGTGGCCAGGAATGAAGAAGGACATAGTTGTGTATGTGTCCAAGTGTTTGATCTGCCAGAAGGTGAAGATTGAAAACCATAAGTCGTCTGGTAAACTTCAACCTCTTGAGATTCCAGAGTGGAAATGGGAGAGCATTTACATGGACTTCGTTATGGGTTTGCCGAAGACTCAGGTTGGCTGTGACTCGATATGGGTCATTGTGGACAGATTGACAAAGTCTGCCCATTTTCTTCCAGTGAAGGTGAGCTTCACTACAGAGCAGTTGGCCAAGCTTTATGTTCGCGAGATCGTGAGGCTTCACGGAGTGCCCAAGAGTATCATTAGTGATAGGGACCCGAAGTTCACATCTCGGTTTTAGGAGGCGCTGCAGGGAGCTTTTGGTACGCAGTTGAGACTGAGTACAGCCTATCACTTTCAGACTGATGGACAGACTGAGCGGACTATCCAGACCTTGGAGGACATGTTGCGGGCTTGCACGTTGGAGCAGGGCTCGGCATGGGATAGGTACCTTCCATTGGTGGAGTTTTCGTATAACAACAGTTTCCATGCTGGCCTGGGCATTGCACCCTACGAGGCACTCTACGGGAGAAGGTGTCGTACACCTACCTGCTGGTCGGAGGTTGGGGATCGTGAGTTGTTTGGCTTGGACTTTGTCCAAGATACCACCCTGCGGATCCATATGATCAGGGAAAAGCTGAAGCAGACCCTGAATCGCCAGAAGAGCTACTACGATGTCAAGCATCGTCCACTGGAGTTCAGTGAGGGTGAGCACGTGTTTGTGAGACTTTCACCTGTCACCGGTGTTGGACGGGCACTCGGAGTGAGGAAGCTGAGCCCGCGGTTTATTGGGCCATACCAGATTCTTGGTAGAGTAGGACCTGTTGCCTACCGGCTTGCCTTGCCTCCGAACCTGGCTAACATCCACGACGTGTTTCACGTGTCTCAGCTTCGGAGGTACATAGCAGATCCGTCGCATGTGGTGCAACCGGATGATGTGGAGGTTCGGGAGAACCTAAAGACTCCCGTCGGACCACTAAAGATTCTCTATCATGGCGAGAAGCAGCTGAGGAGCAAGATCATTCTGATGGTCAAAGTTCAGTGGACCGGAAGGACTACTGAGGAGTGTACTTGGGAGCGTGAGGACGAGCTTCTCCGGCAGTACCCCGAGTTTCGACCAGGTATGTTTCTGATTTTGAGGTCAAAATCCTAAAAAGGTGGGGTGAATGTAAGAACATGCACCGTTAATTAAGGAATTTAATTAATAAATTATGAGAAAATAGGAAATGATTCCATAATTGACCCTAATAATTATTATGAGGCTCTAATAATTATAGTAAGTGAGTAATAATGCTGAAAGTCGTTTTTCGGAAGAAAAGTGCAAATACCGATTCTGCTAGTCGATATAAATCCGTACCGAAAAAGTATCCCGGAAAATTAATGTAAGTGCATGATAATTACTATAATAATATGTAGGACTTGTAAAACGAGTTTCAAGTACAAATAATGAGAATTGGTGCTAGAAACCGGTACTGGCTTGGAAAAGCGCGTACCGGAAAGGTGCTCAGAAAATTATAAGAAAAATATGATAATTCTTGGAAAAATGTGTAGTTTCATATTCCAAAGTTTGAGATTAAAATGCTAAGCGTAGCAATTAAAGTTAATACTGTGTGTTTAAGTGCGTTTGGGCTATAAATACTCTCTTTAAGGGCACTCAACCCTAGAAAACAGAATTTTGAGCGTGAGAGTGGCTGACCAGAACCTTGAAACACTGTTCCATAGGCTTCTTTTCTCCTTCTTGAGGCTTGAAGCCATTTTCTTCACTTTTTCTCTTGTAAACACATTGGGTGAGTGTGAACAATCCTTGTGAGTGAGAAAGAGACTTCATTTCTGAGTTTGGCTTCTGTCTTGAGAGGGTGAGCTTGTTGTTTTCACGTTTTGGGAAGGAGGGAGCTTTCCTTGGGTGTTTTGAAGCTTCAAGGAGCTTCCTTGTTGTGTAAAAGAACCACATTTGTGCACTATTTTCATGTACAGTGAGAGACAGAACCTTAGAGCTGTTGTGTGAGCTCCAAGAGCACCCTTTTTCTGAGTTTGAGCTTTGGTAAGCTTCATCACCTTTGATCTTGAGTCTTTAAGCTTAAAAATGGAACCTTGATGCATGTAAAGGTTAAAAGATGATAACTTAATGTTGGGGTTGGTCAAACACACCTAGAAATGCATGTTTAGGTGTTTAAAATTGGTAAAAACCCAACCTTGGAAGGATATCTTCACGAAATGCAGTTTCTGCATTCTTTCGTGAAATATCCGGATATCTGCCCGAGAAATATCTGGATATGTGATATCCGGATATGGGATTTGGACACCCGGATATTAGATATCCGGATATGGGATTTGAACATCCGGATATTAGATATCCGGATATGGAATTCTGGATATCCGCATATTGCATATCCGGATATGTCCAGTGAGATATCCGGATATTGCATATCCGGATATGGTCCCGAGGAATATCCGGATATTCTGGGATTTCGTAGAACAGTAGCTGTGTTGTGTGTACAGTAGGCTATTGGGGGTTTGTGGACCCTAGATTGAGGAAGTTGAACTTCTGTAATTAATGAACTAAGTAAGAATCGTTGTGATTAAGGGCTTATGGCTTGGTATGGAGCCTTAAGACGTAAAACGTAAGGAAAGACGTTGTCTTTAAGTTATATGCTTATGTTGCATTATTATTGATATAGTATTGGTCCATAACAGATTGTGAATCTGCTGTGTTTGGACTTTGAGCTGTGGACTCTTGGCTTTGGGAGTTAGCTTGCAAGGTAAGCTTTCGTGTCCTCGGTTTAGCCATGTTGTGGTTCTACCATGTCCCATGGGGGTATGGTTGTATGCATGTTGTGTTACATGCTTTGAATATTTGAAATGTTGTTGAGCTTTACGTGTAATGGCTTTTAATATGCATGTGTTGTTTCATCTTGACAATAATCCTGAGTGTGTGGCGTCATACGATATGGTGATCCGGGGTGAATGCAAGTAGCGTCTTGCACTAGTGTGGGTATTTAGCGTATGTAAATCCTGCATTTCTCTGGCCAGTAGAATAGAATTGACACACATGACATGATTATCTGCTGCATTGCACTATTTTAGAACTGATGATGAAATCTGCTTTTAAACTTATATTGCACATGTAAGTGAGCTTGGGGTGGAAGATCCTTGAGGACCCCTTGTCTTACTGAGATTTCTTGTTTAGATATCTCACCCCACGTTTGGGGAATGCTTATTTCAGGTTCCAGTAGTTTGGTGACTGATGCCTCTGGCGGCAGGAGGCCAGAGCTTAGTTGATGATATTATTGTTGTTTGCTGCCATGACTGGATATGGATGCTGTTTACGTTTTCCGCTATTTATGTTTATGTTGTTATTGAGACTGATGTTGGGCATGTTGCCTTATTTGAGTGAGCATGGGGATTGTTCATGACACTTTATGTTAGTGCTTTCGTTTTGGAGTTGTATAAACTGTTAGATGGTCCGGTCTACGTTGTTGTAGTTCCGTGACTAGAGCCACACTTTTATTATATATGTTATGAGGTATTTCAGATAGCTATTTTATTGCAATTATATACAGGCGGTGTTTTATTAATTGATTAATAAGCAAGTTGGTAATGATAATGACATCATAATTGAAAAGAAAAAGTTATTCCGCATTTTTAATTAAGCGCTGCTTAATACGATAGTATGATAACATTACCGGATATATACGGGGTGTTACAAGGTGCCTTTGAGATATTCAATTTCAAAATAAAAAACATTTAAGATTGCTTGCCATCTAGCAAAAATTTGTTTAGATGCTAAATTCTTTACATCCTTTTGTAAAATGTCTTTTGCAAATTTGCAATCAACACGGATTAAAAACTTTTGATTTAATAAATCAGATATATATATATATATATATATATATATGGGGCAGGATATTCTTACACCAGTGTAAGAGTTAGAAGTCTTACACTCAATCTTGACCTTTGATCCACTTGTATCCAATGACTCACATTACTAAAAAATTAAAGCCCTTAGATATAAGTGAAATCAATGGTCAATATTGAGAGTGTAACTTACACTGGTGTAAAATGATCCTAACCCTATATATATAAACAACAGATTGTCAGAGATCTTCTTGATCCCTTGTTCAACTTCGTCAAATTTGACTTACTGCCCTTCATATGGGACTTACTGCAACAGCTGAACAAGTTCTCAAGACTTTCCTTTCTCATCCTACAATCATACATGCTTCTAACACATGTTAAAATGCTAACATAAAGCTAAGATAAATAACAGATAATTTAGATCTATCCATATATATATATATATATAATTGGTTTGGATGTATTTTGTGATTTATTTGTTTCAGTATTTGGCTTAGGATTTTTGTTTTTAAACCTTTTATTGTAATTAGGTTTCTTACGAAAATTCCTAAAAGTTTTAACCTGTTTTTGTTCCTTTTTTTTATGCTTTTTAGATTTTGTATTACAAGGCAGACCAAATTGTTCACAAAATGATCCTAGATCTTTACGATTTTGAGTCTTTTCTTTTGCAAGTTGACGTTGGATTTTATCATCTTGACAGATTTTTAAAGCTACCTTTTGGATATAAGCAACTAATTGTCCATAACTTAATTGCTCATAAGGGATATCTCCAGTTAGAGATTGATGACAAATTTTATCATGTTTAAATCTTTCTCTTCTAAGCTCTCTTTCAAATCATCTCAGCCATCTTCTTCTTCCATCCATAAAGATCAAGTTAAAAATCAAACAACAAATATTTTTAAAGAAGAAATCTCCTTTGAAGATATCAATCAAGATCTGGATAACTGGGAAATTCCCAGAATTCCAACTAATGAACTGTACAAACCCGAAGGAAACTTCTTTCGAAAATCAGACTATATCATCAGAACAGTTGAAAGAAATATCCCTTTAAATAAGGAATTTGAAGAATTTCAACTCCTTTCAAAATCATCTATACAAACTCATAAACAAAGTTATAACTATCTGCACATCGGATGTGTCCAGGTGGCTATTAAACCTCTTGGAATTGAAGGTCTAAATGCTTCTGTTCTTCTATGCCTTCGTGATACAAGGCATAACAAATTTACAGATTCTATACTTGGAACTGTTGAAACAAGCCTAAGCAATGGACCAATCTTTTTCAATTGTTATCCTGATCGTATGGTTAGTCTTCAAGATAAAAATATCTTGGATGTCTTAACTTTGAACATTGAGACAAGTGGTCTGGACATGAAATCTGGATCTATTCCAGCAGCTTTGCTTTTTAGGATTCAATATAAAGTATTGAATTCTTCCATCTCTAGGGTTCTTAAACCCAAGAAAACTGGGGAAACTACTTTGTTCCTTACTGACATGTCTAGAGCGAATGTCACTGTACCCAAAACCATCCGTTGGACTGACATAGTCCTACCAGATAAATGGAGACTTGAGAAGGCAACACCTGATCAACCTAGAGATACTCCAAACTTCAGAGAAATCAAGCAGTTCCCAAGTGGTGCTGTTGAAATAATCTTTGATAGAAGAAACTCTTTCAGTGCTGCAAGTTCGTCCAGGTCTGTTCAAACTCAAGATTTTCGTTCTGAAGATTTTCAATCTGCTCTTTCAAGGAGATCTTTCTCTACAATCTCTGAACCTAGCAGGTTCAACCTCCATCTCCAAGGTTTGGACACCTCTTCTTCTATTCCTAAACCTTCATATACCCAAAAAGAAGAAGAAAATGGACAAAATATTATCCAATCCCCAAAATCTATTTAATCTCCAACCTATTCCTCTATGCATAATTCTTATGATGTTATCTAAGTTCATTATAGATAAGGAAACCCTTAGGAAAGACTTTAATTCTGAGGATCGGTCTCCTCAAAAAGAATGGTTCTTCCAAAATTATAAGGGAATTAAAAGACAACTAATCCAAGAAGAATTTTATAACTTTCTTAACAAAGTAAAGTTAAACATTCCTTTCTTTGATTGGTTTCAAGCTTATTCTGTCCAACAGGATATTGATTATCCATTCAAAACTCCACAAACTGCTAATGTCATTACTGTTTGGCACCTGAAAGAAGGAGAAGTCATTAAGTCCGAATTTCCTCCCACAACTTCTTTCTATCTCCCAAAGGTTTGTGATAACAAAAGTAGATCTGTTCTTGCTTCACCTTTTAAATTAAAAGATGAAAATGAACAAATCTCTCCAATGGATTTTAAAAATCTTATTGAACAATCTAATTACGCCAATAAATATCTTCAAATTTTGGGTGAAAAACTTAACAAAACTATTGAATCTTCATCCTCTGCATCTTCTTCTAAAATCTTAGAAAAACCTTTGTTCAAACCTTTCAAAATGAATTATCAACTTAGAAAAGAGTTTGCAAAGTTAAAACCTGCTCAATCTCAGTCTCAGGATGAATTTCTTAAGAAAATTGATGAGAAGTTAAGTACATTAACCATTCCTGATACCCCACAACATTTTGATCAAGAGACTCAACAGTCTCATAAACATAACACTCGGTCAAAAACTATCAATACTCTGAGTCATTATGATGAATCTCCTGAGTCAGATAACAAATCTGAAATTAAAATTAATCCTATAACTGGTATTAATAATTGGAGAAACCCTTCCAAACTTTATTACCAAAAAGCAACTGATCCTGATCTTCTACTTGAAGAAAAGAATACAAGTTTCAAAAGTTTTAATGGTAACAACGTCTATGAATGGAACATAGATGGTCAATCAGAGTATAACATACTCAATATAATGCACCATATGACTATGGTTGCAACTGCCTATCAAACTTCTCATAATTGTTCTGAAGCAATTATAGTCAATATTATTGTCTTTGGCTTTTCTGGTCAACTCAAAGGTTGGTGGGATAATTATCTTTCTGAAGATGAAAAAAATTATGTTCTTAATGCCATTAAAGTTGATCCTGATGGCATTCCTATAGTCTCTGATGGAAAAACTATTCCAGATGCTGTTAATCAATTAATCTTCACCATTATCCAACATTTCATTGGTGATCCATCATTATGGAAAGATCGTTCTGCTGAACTCCTATCCAACCTTAAATGTAGAACCTTGGGTGACTTTCGCTAGTATAAAGATACCTTCCTAACTAGGGTTTACACTCGAGATGATAGTCAACAACCTTTTTGGAAAGAAAAATTCTTAGCCGGTCTTCCAAAATCTTTAGGAGACAAAGTTAGGGATAAAATTCGTCATCAATCTCTAACTGGAGATATCCCTTATGAGCAATTAAGTTATGGACAATTAGTTGCTTATATCCAAAAGGTAGCTTTAAAAATCTGTCAAGATGATAAAATCCAACGTCAACTTGCAAAAGAAAAGACTCAAAATCGTAAAGATCTAGGATCATTTTGTGAACAATTTGGTCTGCCTTGTAATACAAAACCTAAAAAGCATAAAAAACAGGTTACAACTTTTAGGAATTTTCGTAAGAAACCTAATTACAATAAAAGGTTTAAAAATGAAAATCCTAAGCCAAATACTGAAACAAATAAATCACAAAATACATCCAAACCAATTAAGCCAACTATTTGTTACAGCTGTGGTAAACCTGGACATATTAGTAAATATTGTAGGCTTAGAAAAAACTAAATAACTTAAACTTTGATCCATCTATTGAAGAACAAATCAATAATCTTCTAATCCAATCCTCTGATGAAGAATCTGGAAAAGAATCCTCAGAAGATTTAAATCAAATTCATGAAGATGATTTATCTTCTAGTGAGGACTCACAATCCTCGTAAGAAATTAATGTCCTGACTAAAGAATAAGATCTTTTGTTCGAAGTCATAGATTCAATCAGTGATCCCCATGAAAATATAGCTTACTTAGCAAAATTAAAATCATCCTTGGAAACCAGTTCTTCTAAATCTAAAGAGTTGTTGGTTCCTAATAAGTTTAATCTTAAAGATACTCTTAAAAAACTAGAAAAGAGCATTACTGTCAAACCTATAACTGTCCAAGATCTTCAGTATGAGATCCTGTTCATCTTCTGAAGCTATTTCAGCCCAGGTTTTCTTTGGTAGATGGGTCAAACCTTGGTCTTGGAAGGCTTGAAGTGTTTGGATTGGCATTGCATAAACCCTATATATATATATATATATATATATATATATATATATATATATATATATATAATGTTCTCTGCCACAGAGAGAGAGCAAGAATAATGGATCCCATGATATTTTCTCTCTCTATTCATCAATGCTTTCTCTCTCTATTCTTTTTCTCTTTGCGGTAGAGAGCATTTTTCTGCCTTAAAAGCAGAAATGATATTCTCATATATAAAAAAGAGAAATATGTTTTCCATATTGCATGAGACGCAAAAAGGTGGGTGTGATTAATTTTTTTTTTTCTCTTTCTCCTCTTTAGTGAGTTTCATTCACTTTTTTATTTGTCGTATGAAATAAATTTTTTCATACGACATGAGAAACATATTCCCATATAATAATATGTTTGACATATTATATAAAAAATAAATTTTCCCTGATGACTTTTTTTATAGAAATCACCAGCTGACGATGCTAGTGTGACTGAGTCATTTATTGATCGAAATCTCTTCAATTTTTATTTTAAGTTTTTCGGGAAGATTACGAAAATCATTAAATGTACAGTAGTTAATTCTACCAACATATCTATTATTTACGCATAATTTGAATGAATTATATTTGAGAGTTTTTAAAAAATATAATAAAGTGGTTAATAGAGATTTGAAATGGAAAAGAGTAAAAATGGTAAAAAAAAAATATATTTATTATTTAGAATTTTTAATAAACAAATAGGGCTCTTTAACCCATTTGGAATTTTTACCTATTTACTTTTTTAATTTGGTATTCGATTCACAATATTTACCAACGGGGTTCATTGAGTGACGCAAGGGGGGGACCCAGCGGGACTGAGTGTCGCGAACAACCCCCCGCGTCACTCGCACATTCGAGTTTTTTTTTTTCATTTGAGTGTCGCCTCCCCTCTCCCGGGGAACTCACAGGATGGTGTCAAGTGGCACAATCTCGTTAGTTCCGTTATCGTAAAACTTCAGAAATCCATAACTTTTGATTCGGGTATCCAAATGAGATGATTTTTTTTATTTCACGTAACTTTTCAAGATCTACGCAATGACATCTCATTTGACATATTTTATCTTCAATTAATATAGTTCAAATTTGCAACACTAGTTCCACTTTTTTACGGATTTAAACTATGTTTGCGAGAGAAAAAATATATCAAATGAGGTGTCATTGCGTAGATCTCAAAAATTTATGTGAAATAAAAAAAATGATCTCATTTGAATACCTGAGTCAAAAGTTATGGCTTTTCGAAGTTTTACGGTTACAGAACTAACGAGATTGTACCACTTGGCTCAATCCTGTGAGTTCCCCAGGAGAGGGGTGCGACACTCAAATGAAAAAAAAAAAACCGAATGTGTGAGTGACGCGGGGGGTTGTTTGCAGCACTCAATGCCACTGGGTCCCCCTTGCGTCTCTCAATGACCTCCATTAGTAAATATTGTGAATCGAATACCAAATTAAAAAATTAAATGGGTAAAAACTCCATATGGGTCAAAGAGCCAAACAAATAGAGGGAAGCCTCTCAAACCGTTTGGAAGTTATTATGGTTATTAATGAAGTAAATTGGATTACAACTAACTTTCAATATTATACCTTTTCAATTTACTGAATTTAAAATTATAAAAGATTATCTACAACCAAGGAAATTATTCCATTTTAAACCCTCAAATTACAAAATATGAAAAGTTTAAGAATTTAAATGGCAAGGAAATGATTTGGGTTCTCCTTGTTAACCATTCCACAGTTCGTTTGAATAGTGCTGGAAAAATAAAATAAAATATTCCATTTAATATCTCTTTGAGAACTCTTATTTTTATTTTTATTTTCTTCTTATAAGCAGAAATTTAGTCAAACATAATTTTATATAAAATTATCATAAAAAGAACTTTTTTTATAAAGTAGAAAAAAAACAAAAACTCTTAGGAGGAGTTTTTTTAAGATGTATATCAGGTTTTTGGAGTTTTTAAATTTATTTTAAATTATATCCTTATTCTAAATTTTTATTTATAAATTTTATTATTTATCCTAATAATTTATTCTAATAAAAAATTATTGTATCTCTCTTCTTTCAAAATCCTAAGAATAAATTTATATAATTATCAAATTACTTTTAATTTTTTTTAAATTTTTTTTTTCAACTGTAGCTTAAAAATAACTTTCGACTTAAAAAAATGCCAAACAAACTCTTAATTGTTTGAAAGTTTTAATCAAAGAATGAAGGAGATCCACAATAAGTTGTTTGAAAGTCAAAATAGTAATTGGTAGAGTGAAATTGCTACAAATATAATGTTATAGGGGAAAATGTGTGTAATTTTAAATGATGTAAAGTTGTGTCATTTTAAGAGAGAGAAATAAATAAATAAAGGAAGAGAGAGAGTTGACAAAAAAAATAAAGGTGTGGGTCCAGCCTCTTTGTGAGAGTGAAAGGATATAAGTTGTGTCATTTAAAAGGATAAACATTTTTTCCTATGTTATATAGTTCGACAATATCTTTTAAACCGAATCGATCCTTTAATCAATGAACAAACTGATTTATAATTTAAAAGTTAAGCCATAATTAAGCTGGAGTATAATAATAATAATAATAATAATAATAATAATAATAATAATATGGGAAGATTATATTTACAACCTATTTTCGTTTACAACTTTTTACAACAATATCGTAACCGTTGATTTCCGTCAATCAACGGTTAAGATTTTCACAAATCAAATTTATTAATTAATTATTAATTCACAATAAATGACAACCGTTGATTGACAAAAATCAACGATTAAAATAAAATATGATTGTAAGAGTTTGTAAACTATTTGGGTTGTAAATATAACCCCTCCCATAATAATAACAATAATTTGATAATATTGTTATCATCATCGTATGTATATTCAATCAAATTGTAACTTTGATCAATTTATTTTAATTTAAGAATATGAAAATTTACCCCAATCTTATATGTTGATTACATTTGTATTTACAGCTTAAATAACTAATACATTTAAATTATTAAATATAAGTGACATAAACGAATTAAATAAATCTCAATACTTTATGAAATAAAGTAATTAATATTGAAGAAGAGTGATAAAAAAGAATCTCATCCCATCTTATATGGCGTTGGGTAGAGGAGAAATTTTTTTTTATCTAAAAATTTCAATTTCAAAAATATGATAAAAACATTCAGTTTACAATAATATCTGAAAATTTAAAATTTAAAAATATTCAATTTTCTAAAAATTCTAAAAAATACCTTGAAGTAAGGATACCAAAAAAAGATTGAAGTAAAATGACTAAAAAGGAAAATTCTAACTTACCGTTTTCACAAACTCTCAAATTTTTCATATGACAAAGGCCGAACTTGATATGATTGAAATGATACATTTCCCATCTTAATTTTGTCAGAACTTTATTTATTGGGATTGATATTTTTTATATTGTAATAAATAAATTTATTTTTTATACATATATAAAAATATGTGATGTCTATATATTTTTTTTCTTTTTTTTATACGAGTCCCATATATTTTTATGTGCATAAAAAATAAATTTATTTCATATAACATGATAAATATTAGGAAAAAAATCACTAATACCCTTGTAGTTTGCTTTAGAATCACCTATGCTCCTGTGATTTTTTATTTATCACATATGCTCCCGTACTTTGTAAAAAATAAAAAATCACATGAGTATATGTGATAAAAAACATACCATTTTGTAAGTCACATAGACATATGTGATAAAAAAAACAAAGAGAACATAGGTAATTCTGGAGCAAATCACAAAAGCATGGTGAACTTTTTCCTAAATATTAAAACCTTATTTATTTTACATAAGCAATAAAATTAGAAAGATGGTATGAGAATTCTATTTGTAAAGCAAATCATTATCAGCATGAAAATAATGAACCCGGATGAATCTCAAGAGAGAGAAAAGATTGTTGATCCCGTTCCCACCCTCTCGAACATTTAAAAAAGGGAGAATCGACTTGTTTCCTGTTGCAGACAAAACATGTGGTGGGCCCATCCTTTATAAGAAAAAAATAGTTGCACATATTTCGATGAATTAGCAACAGAAAAAACAAATTTCCAACAATAATAGAGTTATATTTTCCTTTAAAAAAAAAGAAATATAAGAATCATGATGCAGGAATGGCATTGTTCATTCCTGCAACAACACTACAAAAAAACAGGCATTTTGCGGCGGTTCATTTTTGGTATACGCGACGGTTACAACCGCCGCTAAATGCATTTTTGCAATTAGGGGCGGTTGTAACCGTCGCGTATACCAAAAATGAACCGCCGCTAAATGCCTGTTTTTTTGTAGTGCAAGGATCCGCGTCCGTATCTTAAGGATACGGCGTCGTATCCTGATTTTGGTCTGACTTTTTTTTTTAAGCGTGAGACCCACACTTGATTTATGTGTGCAAAAAAATCTCTAGTCATGTCGCATGACAAAAAGCGAACACTTAAAAAAATTATATAACGGTGGTAAAAGAGTATGGACCAATTTGGTTATGATAGAGACATTGACCATACTATCTTTTTTTTAATAAAATATATCTAAATGTCATGGAATCAATTTTTTTTTTTCAAATTGTCACGGCACCATAGTTGTTAAGGTAGTCAACTACTATAGATGGGATACATGTCACTTTTTCGCGGCTGGAAACTAAGGTAGCTGACTACCTCAGCGACTTTGGATTACATGTCCAGCCGCTTTGGAAGTGACACGTGTCCTGTCTATAGTAGCTGACTACCTCAGCGACTATGGCTCCGTGTCCGTTTGAAAAAAAAATTTAACTCCATGACATTCAGGTATATTATATTAAAAAAAGGGACAGTATGGTCAATGTCCCGTTATGATATTTTAAAAATTGAAATACTTTTTTTTTTAATCAAGGTCTTGATTTCAATTTTTAGGAATGAAAATGGAACCTATATTCTTTTCCCTCACAAAATGAATCATATTTTCGGTACTTTTGTAATATATTTTTCTTTATTTAAAGTAAAAAAAAATGGAACTCACGTGACATTAACCATAAAAGAAGAGTTAAATAAATAATGTTAGATATGTTATTTTTTTTTTAATTTTAATAAATATTATACGGAGTACTCAGCACAACTGAAGTACTAAAAATATTTTTACAAAGTAATTCAATCAAAAACCCTATGACAAACAAGACTTTCTACAAATAATTAGCAATAAGGGTCCATGGAGGCCAACAAAACAAATAGGTCAAGAGTATTCTCTTCAAGATCTCTATAAGTAACTTTCCCATTTAAGGAAGGGCAAGAATTCTTGTTACAAACTTTACAAATCAATACTAACTCGATTGGCACCCTAAGAATTAGGCTAGATATGAGAATTTGACCCCTCAAACAATATTAAACATGAGTTATATTTATCTCATTCAACATGAGATAAATCAAATTCTTACGCACACATAGCAAATGTTGATCTCATCTTTTATTTTTCTCTTTTCAATTATTTATGAGTCTCTCTTATCATTTTATTTCACTAACATAAGATAACTTATATCCAATAACATAAGAAAAATATTTCTCATTAAACAAAGTTCAAATTGCAGCAATTGCCGTCTCGAGTTTGAGACTCTCCACCTTCTAGAAGAAAACTCTCACAAATCTTAATCACTGTCTCATTAAGATATAGTGAAAACAAATAAAATGCGAATCCTTTTGAAGAAGGAATTGGAATCTCCATCTTTTAGAATAATTGTGACTCTCAGAAAATCTTACTCATTGTCTAATTAAGACCTGGTGAAAAGAAATAAAATGCGAATCCCTTCGAAGAAGGAAGCAGTACATGAAAGTGGAGGGAAAAAGAGAAAATAGAATAATATAATAGCCGCAAAGATTGACGTAAGGGATGTTGATGCAGCCGAAAGCATATCAAATATCATTCTTTTTTAGCCATCAACTGATTCATTCCCCATAGATAGATTTTGGTTATTAATTAGGGAAAAGTTCACTATGTTACTGTAGTTTGCTTTAGAATTAATATGGTATTGTAATTTTTTAATCACATATACTCTTGTGATTTGTAAAAAATAAAAAATCACAAGGGTATTTGTGATAAAAAAAATATACCTTTTTGCAAATCTTTACAAATTACAGGGGCATATGCAAAGATAAATATGTGATTCTAAAGTAAACTACAGGCCATCGATGAACTTTTCCCTTTTAATTATTACACTTCTGAAGTCGCATGTCACCTAGTGCCATCATATCCCACGCTCGCATGCCATGCTTCAAACTTCGAACTTTTTAGTTTCAGTGGGGGAGGAAGCTTCAATTGTCACTGTCACTGTCATTTGGTCAATTTTCATTTTGTATTTATCTTTTATCATTCAAATAAAATAGAAAAAAATAAATCTTATGTTGTACAAAAATTCAAATCTCATGTCATATATATATTAAGTATGTGATCCACCTATTTAAAAACAAAAAAAAACAAACAAAAAAATGAATGGTACACTTTTTTATGGTATGTGTAGAAAATATTTGTTTTCTCACATAACATGAGAAAAACAAACCCCAATAAAATAAAGGGTATAGACCTATGACTCTATCTAATAAAGTTCTACTAATGTTAAGACAAAAAAGAAAATAGAAGTTCTATTAATTAATTAATTAGCTCTAGCTCTTTTTCTAGTTCTTTTCACACTAGTTTAAAAGGGGTCTATTTTATGATTACCAAAAGGCATCAAGAAATATGGGGAGAAGCAAATGAACTCTTGCATTGAAAATTTTTGTTAGAAAAGAGTATATATTGTAGAAAGTATTGCAATTAAGTCATGGTTATACACTTTAACCATATAACAAACTCAATTAATGTGCAATTCAGGTTGTCACCATAAAGAATAGGACTCCTAGTGGTCTTAATGTGCAATTCACTGAGTTGAGAGTTAATACAGCTAATTTCAGCCACCAATGCTGGGGTATTCAACCTTTGTGCTGGACCAGGAAATTGCATGTTGCTTCTTTGAACATCAAGATACCAAGTTTGAACCAAGATAAAAACAAATTTCTGAGGTGTACCGTTTGTGATCAAGGTCTAAACCCCAACACTATGACAAAAGGCCATGAGATTGAGCTAGGAAGAATTGCCAATATGCAATCAAAGGATTCTTTTTACAGCTTTCCAGTGAATTTTTTTTGAAGATTATGCTTAAACTTGCATAGTTATTAATAGGATAAACTAGTTCAGGTCAAGTAATAGTGACACAGTGAAACCCCTCTCCCCATAATTGATAAATATATAGGTTGGCATCTTTGACTGGTTCACTCCCATAAGTAAACAGCTAAAGACTTGCTGCCATAGGGGTTGGCATATGCTTGGCAGTAAGCATGGCAGCTTTTTGAAGGATGTCATGGATATGGTGAAGATCACCATTAGAGGTTTGTTTGGCTTCAATCTCAAGAAGGTAGTCATAGTTGATTGAGTAATCAAGGCCTATTTCTCTGCTAGTGAACTCAAAGAGTCACTAAATGTCATCTACATACTCCAATATTAGTATAGTTGTCTGTTATTTGATCCTCAAGAATAGAGAGGAATAACATTTGGCAGGTTGAAACCCCAAAAGGCAAACACTCTGGCTTAATTTCTAAAACCAAGCTTTAGCGGCCTTTTTAAGCTCATACAATTTGTGAAGCCTACAAATCAAGGAACTAGCACCGTGGGTAATAATTCAAGAAGGCATTGCTGAAGTCAAGTTGGTGAATAGGCTAGCAATGTAAGAGGGAAACAGTGAGAACAATGCTGACAATAGTGGGCCTGACTACTGGGTTAAAAGTTTTAAACAAATAAAACCCTTCTCTTTGATGAAAACTTTTGCAACAATTCAGGCCTTGTTAACCGTGCCATATGGAGTATACTTTACAAACCCATTTGCAACCAATGGAAACTCTTTTAGGGGGTAAATCCACTTAAGAGCTTTGGTTTATGAATGCCTGATTTAGCTCTAATAATTATAAGGTGAGTATTTTGAATTGGAAGGGCAGACATAGGTTGAGCAAGACTAAGGTAAGGATAGCTAGAATCCAAGATGGCATTTTCAGGAGAAAGAATAAAGTGATTATATTGAAAATCATGTAATGGTACCATTGTATTGAGACTAAGATAGAGTGGTGGGATTATGAGGGGAGAAGGGAGCATGAGTAGACAAATCTGATTCTGAATTAGGAAGAAAAAATGAAGGATTTGTTTTAAATGGAAAATCTGATTCATCAAAGGCAACATCCCTGGAAACATAAATTTGGCCACGGTTCCAAGGCACTGATAACCCTTATGAAAAGACTATACCCTTGAAAAACACACTTACTGGACCTATATAAGTTTGAGAGCAGGACAGGTGAGGGAACCCAAAGATATGAATGAATCAATTTAAAAGGTTTAGAGAATATAATGGAGGAATTAGGAAAGGGATGTGTTGCCTTGATAACAGTTGAGCAAGTAATGCGTGCAAGTATACGCGACAACAAGTAATATAGGGCTTTTGTGAGTCCCAGTTATCGTTCCCACAAGGATCTTTGCGTTCTAACTTGAAATAAATTGGTAATTGCTAAAAGAACTAAAAATAAAAAATAAAATTAAATGCTACTACTATTCTCAACTAGTGTACTGAAAATGTTTTTGTGGAAATTTTCTCTTCTTAAAACAGTGATTTTAGTTGGTGAAGGATCTTTAACTACTGCCTAAAAAATTACTTACTTGAAAGACTTGCAAACTTATTTGTTTTTAATGATTTTCTTTTAAATTTTAAAACATAAAAATAATTTCAGATTTGAATGAAAATAACAAGTGACAGAAATTGGTTTTAAAACAGAGTTTAAAAGTGAGTTGGGTTTTCAATTTCCCCTTCACTCAAACGTCATTAGGATGCTTTAATATAAAACAGAAAATGCTTTCAGCTTAACGAAAATACTAGAGTAATTGTTGTTTCCCAACATCAATTTTCTTCCACTGACAACAGTTGGCATATCCCTATGTCACTGTTGTCTTAGGACTTTGAGACACCATTTTCACAAGTTACATGGGGGTAACTCCATCCATGAAGCCATACCCATTGAGAGAGATTTTTCTCTCAACTTTCCATGTGCTCTCAGTGGGGTCTAGTGTGAGTTATTTCCCAATACTCTCACACCACTAAGAGCTGACTATGTGTGATCATCACATAACAAACTCAGAAATAAACATGCACAGTAAACAAGCTGAAAAACAACCCTGTAAACATTAAACCATCATCTACTAACAGTGAGTTCTGGGTACTTTATCCAACCCCACTCTCAGAAAAATTAGCTCATCACCACAGGTTGATGAGCTAAAATACAGCAAGTGTTCATAATGAAAACAGAAACTTTAAAAGGTACTGGAAATAAAAAAACTCAGGAACTATCAACAGTCGATAGTCCTGACCACAGTGCTCATAAAATTTACAAAATAAAAATACTACAAATAAAGACAGAAAAACTAAAAATATTCTCAATGAGCAGATAAATAAAATCAGCGAAGAGAAGAGAGGTAGGTAGAAAATGTCCTACAAAATGCCCTTTGTCCCTTTCTTATAGCTGCTCCAAAATCAGCTCTCCCAAACGTACGCTCCTTGCTCCCATCGATCGTGGGTGTCCCTTGCACGATTCAGCAACACACTCCAAAAGCAGCTCCAGCCACTAACGATCTCCAGCTCATCAACTTTTTTGGATTTTTCTGTATTGAACCAAAAATCGATTAGGTCTTGTGTGGGTTGGTTCGATTCAAGAATGGAACCGTGATGGAGGGTTAGGGTTCTGTGTCTTGAGTGAAAATCAGAAGGTGTTTCGGTGAGGGGAATCTGGAAGGAACGGTTGAGATGAAGGTCTAGATGGAAAGGGGTTTTCTTGGACGGTTTTGAGAGCTAGGGTTTTTTTTTCTCTTCTTTCTTTGTTTCTGATCTATCTCTTACGATTCTGATCTGTCCCTTTTTGCTCCTCTTTCTTTTCTTCTTTTCAATTTTTCTTTTCTTTCCTTCTTTAGGCCGCTGATGGATTAAATTTCCTAGCACATTCTCTTCTTGTCTTCTTTTCTTTTCTTCTTTCTGATTTGTCTTTTCTTTCTTTCCTCATTTTCGGGCTTCTGATCAGCAAAATAATGGCCCAGTTTTCCTTTAGTCTTTTTGCATAAAGAATCATAACCAATTGGGCCTAAAACACAAAAGAAATCAGCCCATTGACATTTTTAACCGACACAAGACAATTCACACAAAGTTGGGATATATTATTCAAAAAATCAATTCATTTCCCTTCATTTTCAATATAATCCATATGTTCTAAGTCTCAATTAAGAGACTTATCACACCCCCAAACTTAAGTTGTTACTTTTCCTCAAGGAACAAATGCAATGCAACACCACAATTTTTTCTCTCAAAACAGTTCCTTAACAACAAGCAAATCTTTCATTTCTCATAAAACATGCTTCCAAACAGAATTCTCATGATCTAGATTTTCAGTCAAACACACAACTTTGAATCACCAAACACAAATATTCACTTCTCTTTTTTCTTCTTCTTCACAGCAATGTAAAACAGACATCAGATCTTAACTTTCACTAAAGGACATGCAATTAACTCAGCCGAAGTTTATGCATCAATCAGAAAAGAGGATTGTAGTTACAACATACAAACAATTTCAATGATCAGTGTGACTTTAATGTTCAAGTATAATCAGTGGCAAATGAACAATAACAAGGAGGACCGTGACTCATCATGTCATAATACAGAGAACTACATCTTCACAAAAGGCAAATGAGAATGGCTAAAACTCTCTCCTCACATATTTTCATCACTCAATAGTGCAGGGAGCTGTTTTATCTCACACCTTTACTGGGAATAGCCTCAACATAGGCTTGACAAGCTGCTTTGGCATTTGGATGACACACAAATGAGACTTCAATCAGAGGGGCTTTATGGGTTGTATTTTGGCTTGGATCAAGGTTAGAAATATATGGACGAATGGCTAACTCAGCTATGATGGACAAGGGATGCAATCAGACAACTTAACTAGACATTTCCATTGCTGCCAAAAATTTATTCTCTTGTCTTTTTTTTTTCTTTTTGTACAAATATATATTTTTTTATTCATTTATATGGTGTACAATCACATCCTTTTCTCTTTTCTTTACTCTCAGCCATGGAACTGAATTCACTTTTCAATGGATTGCAACTTCACAAAAATTTCATTCCATCATAACTAAGAGCCTGTTTGAATCCTCTTATTTTTAAGCTAGAAGCTACTTATAAGATAAAGCTAAAATAAAGAGCTTAAAAAAAGAAGCTAAAAGTTGTTTGGAAATTACAAAAAAAAATTAGCTTAAAAAATTACTTAAAAGCACATATTTCAAGAAAATTATCTCTTTTTCTATCTTTATCACTCTTCATTTAAAAAAAAAAACTCTTCATTTAAAAAAAAAGCACACAATTCAAGAAAAACAGATAAGAGCTTAAAAAAAAGCTCC
This sequence comes from Gastrolobium bilobum, assembly GCF_033153095.1. Lineage (NCBI taxonomy): Eukaryota > Viridiplantae > Streptophyta > Magnoliopsida > Fabales > Fabaceae > Gastrolobium > Gastrolobium bilobum. Next base: position 5,179 of record NW_026897516.1, on the reverse strand, counting down.
TCCTAGGAGCTTTTAATTTTCAGCTTTTTCTTCACTATAAAAAAAAGAGCTTTTCGTTATAAGAGCTTTTTCCAAAACCTGTTTGGCCTAGCTTATGCTTATAAGTAGCTTCTAGCTTAAAAATAAGAGGATCCAAACAGGCACTAAGTGGGAAGGTGGTCATTGGATGGGGAAAAAATTTTAGGGAATAAAAAAAAATCCAGCTACAGGCTCAAAGTGGGTTAATCAAAGGCCAAAAATTAAAGGTTGGCTTTTTGGCTAAATGGGTTAATCAGAAGAAAGTTTGCCCTCTTCATCTTAAAGCTTACTTGTGCCTCAACTAATTAACCAGCATCAAATCAAGTTCTGTTTCTTCTACCCCAGAAAGGAACTTCACAAGAAAAAAAAAATCAACTGTTTAGGATTCAAATCCTCACTAGGCTAGGCTCAATCACCAACTCACTTGCCTCTTGTTCCGACTTCATTCTCAGCCTCATTCATTTTAGCTCTCAGTCTCCCAATGTTATTATCTCACTGCCCTCATTCAACTTGTCCATTTCCATCACACTTTTCACAAAAATTTTATTCTCTTTTCTAAAAAAAATTCAATCCAATCCTCTCATTAACTTTCCAAACAACTGCTGAATTCTTTGCAAGTCCTTCCTACATTTACCTCACTAATTTACTTCAAACAGCAAATCCAATCAAAACAAAGAAAAATCAGCAAACAAAATACAAATACCTAAAAACAACAACTGAAACAGAAGAAAGGAAAAACTAAAAAAAAATTCTAAAGAGCAAACATGGTTCACCAGCAGAGTACTCTCCCCCAAACTTATCTTCAACAGTGTCCTCACTGTTGTGCCTCATACAAGTTACACAAACAATTTTTTTTTTAATAATAAAAACAGATAACAACTCAGAACAGTAAAGAAAGAAAAGGAAAAAAAAATTCAAACAAAACAAAACATGCTAATTTTAAAGTCTTAAGCTTGACTTTTTGTCACTGTGTTTATTTTTACGAAGGGGCATGGTCACATAAAGAGATTGAAATAATAGCTCTCTCTATGGACTCTCCAAAATAGTGTTTCAATCTTTGCCCATTAATAGTGAATTTTCTACCATCTTTCTCACTCAAGATGTCTACAGCTCCATGCAGATGTACCTTAATGACCTTAAATGGACCAGACCACCTAGATTTTAACTTCCCCAGGAAAAATTTTAATCTTGAATTAAAAAGCAATACTTGTTCCCCCACTGCAAACTTCCTATCCAAAATTTGCTTATCATGCCATCTCTTCATTTGTTCTTTGTACAACTTGGCATTTTCATAAGCATTTGACCTGAACTCATCCATTTCATTGAGTTGAAGAAGCCTCTTTTCTCCTGATACAGTGACATCAACATTTAGTTGTGTGGTAGCCCAATATGCCTTATACTCAAGCTCTAAGGGTAGATGGCAATTTTTACCAAAAATTAGCTTGTAAGGAGAACAACCTAAAGGTGTCCTATAAGCTGTCCTATAAGCCCACAAAGAGTCATCTAATTTAAGGGACCAGTCTTTCCTTGAAGGATTCACAACCTTCTCTAAAATCCTCTTAACTTCCCTATTAGTGACTTCCACCTGCCCACTTGTTTGTGGATGATAAGCAGTAGACACTTTGTGCTTAACTCCATATTTAGCCAAAAGAGCTTCAAATTGTCTACTAGCAAAGTGCTTACCTCCATCACTTATAATGGCTCTTGGAGTTCCAAATCGGGTGAAAATATTCTTTTTCAAGAATTTAATTACCACCTTGGAATCATTTGTGGGTAAGGCAGCAGCATCCACCCATTTGGAATCGTAGTCTTCAGCAACCAATATATATTGGTTTCCAAAAGAGGGTGGAAAGGGCCCATAAAATCTATGCCCCATAAATCGAAGAGTTCAATCTCCAGAATAGGTTTCAAAGGCATTTCATGCCTTCCAGAAATGTTGCCAAGTCTTTGGCACCTATCACACTTATGGACATAAGAATTTACATCCTTAAACACAGTTGGCCAATAAAGACCGGACTGCAGCACCTTTGCTGTTGTCCTCATGCCACCAAAGTGACCACCATATGGTGAGTCATGGCATTGCCTAAGGATGTCCTCTTTTTCTTCCTCTAAAATACATCTCCTAATGATATGGTCAGCACACTTTTTAAACATGTAAGGCTCATCCCACAGATAAAACCTGCTCTCATGCACCAATTTTTTTCTTTGTTGGTAACTCAGCTCCTTAGGCAGTTCCCCACTAACTAAATAATTAGCTATGTCAGCATACCATGGGGTTGTGTTAGTGGCAACTAAAAATAGTTGCTCATCAGGGAAGGTTTCTCTAATGGCTTGTTCCACTACCTTTTCATCCTGCTGCCCTTCATTAAGCCTAGACAAGTGATCTGCCACTTGATTTTCGGTTCCCTTCCTATCCTTAATCTCCATATCAAACTCTTGAAGGAGAAGAACCCATCTAATCAACCTAGGCTTAGAATCTTTCTTTTCCACCAAATATTTTATAGCAGAATGGTCAGTATACACAGTGACCTTGGTGCCTACCAAATAGGATCTAAATTTATCGAAGGCAAACACCATAGCCAACAGTTCCTTTTCAGTCACTGTGTAATTTAATTAAGCTCCATTTAAGGTTCGGCTGGCATAGTATATAGGGTGGAAGACTTTATTTTTTCTTTGTCCTAAAACAGCCCCTACTGCCCAATCACTTGCATCACACATTAACTCAAAGGGCAGTGACCAGTCAGGGGCTATTATGATGGGAGCATAAATTAATTTCTATTTTAGCTCCTCAAAGGCTTTATGACAAGCCTCATCAAAATGGAATGGGGTGTTAATTTCCAACAAATGACTAAAAGGCTTAGAGGTTTTGGAAAAATCTTTTATAAACCTCCTATAAAAACCTGCATGACCAAGGAAAGACCTTATCCCCTTTAAGTTAACAGGGGGTGGCAATTTTTCAATTTGGTCTATATTGGCTTTATCAACCTCTAACCCAGCCTTGGATATCCTATGTCCTAATACAATGCCTTCTTTCACCATAAAATGGCACTTCTCCCAATTTAGGACTAGATTGGTCTCCTCACATCTTTCAAGGACTTTTCCCAAATTTCCTAGGCACTCCTCATAAGAGTCCCCAAAGACAATGAAGTCATCCATGAAGACTTCCACAAATTGTTCTATCATGTCAGTAAAGATAGCCATCATGCACCTTTGAAAGGTGGCTGGTGCATTGCACAGCCCAAAGGGCATTCTCCTAAAGGCAAAGATGCCATAGGGACAAGTAAAAGTGGTCTTTGGCTGGTCCTCAGGGGCTAAGGCTATTTGATTGTACCCTGAATAGCCATCTAGAAAACAGTAATATTCCTTACCAGCCAATCTATCTAACATCTGATCAATAAAAGGCAAAGGAAAATGATCATTCCTAGTGGCTTTGTTGAGCTTTCTGTAGTCCATACAAATCCTCCAACCAGTGACAGTCCTAGTGAGTATTAGTTCTTTTTTTTCATTTTTCACAACAGTGATCCCACCCTTCTTAAGGACACACTGTACTGGGCTGACCCAGTTATTGTCAGAAACTGGATATATGATCCCAGCATCCAGCCACTTAATAATTTCCTTTTTTACTACCTCTTTCATGATTGGGTTAAGCCTTCTTTGCTGCTCTCTAGAGCTGCTGGTTGGGTCAGTAAAAAGGATTTTATGTGTGCATTAGGAAGGGTTAATTCCTTTTATGTTTGCCAAAGACCAACCTATAGCTCTCTTAAATTTTTTTAAAACAGTCAGCAACTATTCTTCCTCTAACACAGTGAGCAGGTTGGATACTATAACAGGCAAGGTGTCTTGTTCTCCTAAGTAAGCATACCTAAGGTGATTAGGCAGAGGCTTGAGCTCTAACACAAGGGGCTCTTCAATTGAGGGTTTGAGAATTTTTAACCCTCTCTTGGCCAATTCTAACGACTCAAAATTTTTATTTTTCCAAACCACATCAGATCTGGAATTTAACCATTTAACCACTTCCTCTGAATCAGTTTGACTGATTTCAAGACCCTTAAAACCAGAAATTTGTAAAGAGTCCAATGCAGACTCATGCAAAAATTTGTCTTTGACTACACAGTCAATGATATCTAGCCTAGAACACTCCTCTATGTCTCTTGGGTATTTCATAGCTTTCAAAATATTAAATTTTACTTGTTCACCATTCACATTCATAGCCAACTCACCCTCCTTAACATCTATCACAGCCCCACCAGTGGTTAAGAAAGTCCTTCCTAAAATTATAGGCACCTCTCGGTCTTCCTCATAGTCCAAAATAATAAAGTCAGCAGGTAGAATGAATTTATCTACCTTCACCAAGACATTCTCCACTTTCCCTTCCGGATAAACTAAGGACCTATCAGCCAACTGTAAAGTGACAGTGGTGGGATTAGGCTCTCCTACTTTCAGCTTTTTGTACACACTCAAAGGCATTAAGTTGATACTAGCACCTAAATCACACAATGCTCTGCCTATGTAGTGGTCTCCTATGGTACATGGAATTGTAAAACTTCCTGGGTCTCCTAATTTAGGAGGTATCTTACTAAGAAGATATTGACTGCTCTCTTGTGTAAGAGCCACAGTCTCAAACTCTTCTAGCCTCCTTTTCCTTGAAAGAATTTCTTTCATGAATTTCACATAAGTGGGAATTTGTTCTAATGCATCCACAAATGGAATGTTGACATGCAACTGTTTTAGGAGGTCTAGAAATTTCCTAAATTGAGTGTCTTGCTTATGTTTTTGTAACCTTTGAGGGAAGGGTGGTGGAGGTCTTTTTGAGGCAGCAGGTGTCTCACTATTTGGCTCAGGGGCCGAAACCCTTGGAGTGGATTTTTCCATGGAATTATTCCCTAAAGGCTCGTCTATAGGGGGCTGATTGTCTGGTTCAACCAGAATGAGCAAGGGGTCACTATGCGCAGCCCCTTGGGGGCTGTTATGAACAACAGAATTCTGAACAGGTTCAGAATTTGCATCTTTTTTCTTTTTGCATGTTCTCCTCTTCTTTCTTTTTTTAATGTGGAAGGTCTAACCACAGCTTCTGGCTTATTTACAGATCTGCCATTTCTAAGCTCTATCATATTGCATTGCTCTTTATTTCTCCTAGTCTCTTCAGTGTTACTAGGCAAGG
>NW_026897515.1:0-34497 GCF_033153095.1 Gastrolobium bilobum | reverse complement strand
CGTTACCATCTGTTCCCCACTGTGTTTTTGTCACAAATGTGTAAAACAAGTGATTTTCATGCTGAAGTTGCTCATCAGATGAGGGAACATATGGTATTTTGCCATCAAAATGGGCTTAGATGGGAACGATTTTACGTCCCATCAAACACCCCAAAACTAAACTTTTGGTTGTCCTCAAACAACTCAGGAATATTGTATTAGTCTGCCCAATTTAAAAGAATAGCACAACAGAAAGGACCTTGAGCCAGTGAGCAACCATGAACTTTTCAAAAAATGAACTACTCTTCATATTAAACAGTAAGAGGATTCTGTCCTCAGATAAGATAAGGTTGCTGATCTTTTGTCTCACTGTCACTCATGGGTTGGTGTTTGCTCTGTCCATCCCTGGATGTGATTCTTCAGAACTTGCCTTTCTGCTGCGTTCCTATGAAGTACAGCTGTCTTCCGTTCCAAGGATTCTATGATGGGTAAGTGTATGGAAATGTGGAAGAAGTGGTGGTCTGATTTGTGGGATCAAGGAACATTTAGCTTTTATGTCTTTGAACTTGGACTTTTTCTGTTTTTGAGGGAACACCTTTTCTTGAACCTTTTTCCCCCTTTGGAGGAAGGTTTTCTGGTTTTTCTTGAATTCTATTGAATGGTTGTTCCCCTTTTTTTCTTTGTTTTTCTTCTGTCCTTTTTTTTGTTCATTGTTGAGTACGCTCCTTGTTCTTTTGATTGACCAGATGGTGTATGATGGGGGTGAGGTGAGTGTGTGATTCTGTTTTGATCCTTGACAAATGCATGTATATACCAAACAGTTTGATCAAAAAAAGTCTTTTTCATTGCAAAAAGATTAATTACAAGGGAACGGAAATAAACTAAATTAAAACATAATTTAAAATAAGTTAAGCTAAGATAAATAGGAGGGTTTCTCCTTCTCATTGTGGAGGTCTGTGGTTAGGGACCACCCCAAAACTACGTTCCTGGAACGTACTTTATTTGGACTTTTTGGAGAGGAACATCAGACGTTCCCTCCTTTTCGGGAGCTATGTGGTTATGGATAACCACCCCAAAACTTTGCTCTTTGTCAGAGAGCAAATGTATCTACTGGGTTGCCTCCCAGTCAGCGCTTAGTTTAATGTCTTTAGCTAGACATGGTACTTACCTCTCAAGGAGTCTCAGAAAGAGGGATACTTTCCTTTTTTTTCATCAAAGGTTTCATCATTGTATAGCTTCAACCTGTGCCCATTTACCTTGAAGGAACAAGCATGTTCTGAACCTTGGATTTCGAAAGTTCTGTTTCCTGCATCGTTAATAATTTGATATGGCCCGGTCCATCTTGATTTGAGTTTACCTGGAACAGTCTGAGTCTAGAGGTGAAGAGTAGCACCTTCTGACCGATTTTTAGATCTCTGTTCCTGATCCTTTTATCGTGCCACTTCTTCATCTTCTCCTTGTACAATTTATGATTTTCGTATGTGTTCCCTTTGAACTCCTCTAATTCTTCGAGTTGCAGCAATATCTTCTCTCTAGCTGTTTTTTCATCCATGTTGAGGGTTTGGAATGCCCAGTAAGCCCTGTGCTCCAGTTCGAGGGGGAGGTGGAAAGCTTTGCGAAATATCAATCTGTACGGGGAACACCCTAAGGGTGTTCTATATGCTATTCTGTAAGCCCGTAATGCCTCGTCTAACTTGAGAGACCAGTCTTTTCGAGAAGGATAACTACCTTCTCTAAAATGCTCTTAACCTCTTGGTTAGAGACTTCAAAGAGACCACTGGTTTGTGGATGATATGGGGTTGCAACTTTGTGTTTGACTCCATATTTCTCCAACAACCTCTCAAGTTGGCGGTTGATGAAATGTTTCCCTCCGTCGCTGATGAGACAACGTGGGGTTCCATATCTGGTTAATATGTTCCTCTTTAAAAATTTTATAACCACCTTAGCATCATTAGTGGGTAAAGCAACTGCTTCTACCCACTTGCTTACATAATCCACAGCCATTAATATGAATTTGTTCCCACACGAAGGAGGAAAAGGTCCCATGAAGTCAATGCCCCAAACATCAAATAATTCAACTTCTAGGATCGGATTGAGGGGCATTTCATTTTGTTTAGTCAAGTTACCTTCTCTTTGACATTTATCACAATTTTTTGCATATTGAAGTGCATCTTTAAAAAGGGAAGGCCAGAAAAAACCTGACTGAAGAACCTTGGAGGCAGTCCTGATTCCACCTAGATGTCCTCCATATGGGGACGAATGGCAGTGTTGAAGGATTTGAGGTTGTTCTTCTTCTGGGACGCACCTTCTTATCATTTGGTCTGCGCATCTTTTGAACAGTAGTGGTTCGTCCCAGAGGTAGTTCCTGCAATCGTGAAAAAATTTCTTCTTCTGCATTTTATTCGCCTCATAAGGTTCCAGCCCTGCTGCAAGGAAGTTGGCTATATCAGCAAACCAAGGAGCATTTGTCTCTATGTGATTAATGACAAACAATTGTTCGTCAGGGAACGTTTCCTTGATTGGTAGCCCCACTTCAATGTGTTCCAATCTGGACAGATGATCTGCAATTTGATTTTCACATCCTTTTCTTTCTTTGATCTCCAGATTGAACTCTTGTAGCAGTAGGACCCATCTTATCAATCTTGGTTTTGCTTCCTTTTTTGAGAAGAGGTACTTGAGAGCTGCATGGTCAGTATGGACAGTAACTTTTGATCCTAAAATGTAAGGCCTGAATTTTTCACAAGCATATACTACAGCCAATAGCTCCTTTTCAGTGACTGTGTAGTTCACCTGAGCTTCATTTAGAGTTTTACTGGCGTAATATATGCTACGAAAAAGTTTGTCCTTCCTCTGGCCCAGAACTACCCCAATAGCATGATCACTTGCATCGCACATTAGTTCAAAGGGTAAGTTCCAGTCTGGAGGTTGGATGACAGGCGTGGTAATGAGCTTATTTTTCAAAGATTCAAAAGCTTTCACACAGTCAGAGTTAAACTCAAATTTTATATCTTTTTCTAATAAGTGGCATAAAGGTCTAGCTATTTTGGAAAAATCTTTAACAAACCTTCTGTAAAAGCTTGCATGCCCTAAAAAAGATCTCAAGGTTTTTACACTTACTGGTGGTGGCATTTTTGCTATAGCTTCTACTTTGGCTTGATCCACTTCCAGTCCTTCTCTGGAAATTTTGTGTCCCAAGACTATTCCTTCTTTCACCATGAAGTGGCATTTTTTCCAATTAAGCACTAGATTAGAGGACAGACACCTTTGAAGGACTTCTTCTAAATTGTCCAAGCAGTGATCATATAACGTCCCCAGTACTGAAAAATCATCCATAAAGACTTCTACTCCTTCACCTATTAGATCGGAAAAGATTGAGAACATACACCTCTGGAACGTTGCTGGAGCATTACATAACCCGAAGGGCATCCTTCTGAAAGCGAACGTTCCATATGGGCAGGTGAAGGTGGTTTTATGTTGATCTTCTGGTGCCAAAGCAATTTGATTATACCCCGAATATCCATCAAGGAAGCAAAAGTATTCTTTTCCTGCTAGGTGGTCCAGCATCTGATCTGTAAAAGAGAGTGGGAAATGGTCCTTCCTGGTGGCATTGTTAAGCTTCATGTAATCTTGGCAGATTCTCCATCCTGTAACCTTTCTCACAGGTATCAGCTCATTAATTTCATTTTTTTCCACTGTGATGCCTCCCTTTTTGGGGACGCGTTGGACATGACTTACCTAACTGCTGTCAGATATTGGGTATATGATCCCTACATCCAGCCATTTGATGACTTCCTTTCTCACCACTTCTTTCATTATAGGGTTCAATCTTCTTTGGTGTTCCACTGAAAAACTGTTAGGATTTATGCATACAAAATGAGGGACTGATACCTTTGAGATCAGCTATGGTCCAAGTCCAACTGATGGCTCCTTGGTATTTTTTTAGCTTGTCAAGCAACAGTCCTTCTTGTTCCTTGGTAAGAAATGAAGAAATGATCACAGGAAGGGTGTTGTTGTTCCCCAGATATGCATACTTCAAATGTTGGGGAAAGGGTTTTAGTTCTAACTCAGGAGGTTTTTCTGAAGAAGGTCTTTTGAGCTGCTTCTCCCTTTCAGTTCTTATCAAAGGTTCAGGCCTTCTTTCTTGCAGATAGCAACTTTGCTCTTCCTGTTGTGGGTCTTCTTCTTCTTCCTCGTATTCTTCTTCCTCTGTTTTTCTGCTATGCTGATTGTCTAACAAAGTGAGAGCAGAACATTCTTCCAAGTCTTCTCCTTCATCCTGGAACTTTATTGCTTTGACAATATTGAACTTGATCTCATTGTCATGAACTCTCATGGTTAGTTCCCCCTTTTGTACATTGATAACTGCTCCTCCAGTTGCTAGGAACGGTCTACCCAGAATGATGGGACGTCAACATCAACTTCATAATCCAGAATGATGAAGTCAGCAGGTAAGATAAGTTTATCTACTTTGACTAGCAGATCTTCAATCTTTCCTTCTGGCTTGACTATGGATCTGTCTGCCATTTGCAAGGTCACCGTGGTGGGTTTAGCTGGTCCAGTGGACAATTGTTTGAAGACAGATAGGGGCATGATATTGATGCTGGCCCCTAAATCACACAAGGTTTTCCCTTGGTACGTGTTCCTATAATGCAAGGAATGGTGAAGCTTCCTGGGTCTTGAAGCTTAGGTGGGAATCTGCCTAAGTATTGGAAACTCTCTTGTGTCATTTTTACAGTCTCATATTCCGTTATTCCTCTTTTTTTTGAGAGGACATCTTTCATGAATTTTACGTACTTGGGCATCTGTTCTAGTGCGTCCACCAGAGGAATGTTGATGTGAAGTTGTTTTAAAATGTCCAGGAACTTTCCAAAGTGCTTATCCTCCTATTGCTTTTTTGTTCTTTGAGGGAACGAAATTTTTGTTGATATTTGCCTGCTTTGAGTTGGACTGATTGGTTGGCTGTTGGCTTCCTTTTAGGTTCTGGGTTCTGTTCATCCGTGACTGGTAATTGTTGTTGTGCTTTTGGGGCTGCTTCAGGTGTTTCAGTTTGTTCCTTTTCCTTTGGTTGAACTGTGGGTTGTGTTGTGGCTTTCCCACTTCTTAAGGTGACAGCCTTGATTTGCTCTGAAGGGGAGATAGGTGTTACTTTTGGCAAGGTTGTTGAAGGAACGTCAGTATTCCCTGCTAATGATCCTTGTGTTCTGGTTTGAAGGTTGGCCGCAATCTGCCCCAGATGGGACTCAATGTTCCTGACCACTGCATCATTCCTGGTGACATATTCCTTGACATATTTTCCAGGGTGTTGATGCGTTGGTCATCTCTGTGGAACAGAACGTAGTTGTTTCTTCTTTGTTCAAACTTTCCACTGCTGCTACCTTGCTGATACTGCTGCTGATTGTTGTTGAATGGTCTCTGGTTAATGGGTGGCCTCCATTGGATGTTGTGGTTCTGATCCTTAATGATAGTTTCTCCAGGGCTTGAATGTGTATTTTGTTCTGCTTGTTGATTGTCTCTGGTGAAGTTCCTATTGCCAAAATTTTCTGCATAACACACCAATGCAGTGGATGGGCAGTCTGTTGAGTCATGAAGGTCACCACAGGCTGAGCATGATTCTGTTTCAGTTGCCGTGAGTTGTAAGACTTCCATCCTTGGTGCTGCTTGGTCAGCTTTCAGGTTCTTCACTTCATTCATGAGTGATGCCAGCTGGGCTTCCATGGCTGTTTGTTTATCCAGTTCTAGCATGCCTGGCTTCCTCACTGGGCTCACTCTGTCTATTGGCCATTGGAGACATCTTTCAGCAGTCCCTTCTATGATTTCGTATCTTGATTCAAGTGTTCCTGTAAAGAAATATCCTCTTGCAGCAAAATCTAGGTGAGATTGAGAAGTATGGTCAAGTCCTTTATAAAAAGATTGTAGCACTCCCCAGCTTTCTACCCCATGGTTTGGACATTTTCTTATGATGTCCTTGTATCTCTCTCATGCTTCATAGAGATTTTCTCTATGAAACATTCTGAAGTTAGAGATTTCAGCTCTAACGTCAGCTTGTCGAGACATTGGGAGAAACCTCTCTATGAACTTGTTAGAGAGTTCTTCCTATGTGTGGATTGATCCAGGGGTGAGAGTTTTCATCCATGTTTTAGCTTTTAAACCCAAGGAGTGAGGGAACAACCTCATTCTCATGCTCTTCTCTGTTACACCCTCAGCTTTAAAATTATCACAAATATCTTGGAATGTTGTGAGGTGTGTGTAAGGATCTTCTACAGGGAGTCCATTGAAGACCCCTGCTTCCCTAATCATGTGGAACATGATATAGGTTTTAGTTCAAAATTTGGTTCTACAGGGGGAAGGATTACTCCCCTATCTGATCTGTTCCTGAAAGGAGCAGCCAAAGTTCTGAAGTTCTGTTTAGGGGGAACCTCTTCATTGTTATTATTGTGATCAACCATGTTTTCAGGAAATCTTTCCCTGAGGTTCCTTATTCTCCTATGGAATGTACGTTCTGGCTCAGGAGCAAAGAGAAACTCAGATACTTCAATGGAGTGGTTAGAGTCTGTTTCAAACTCTTCACTCATAAACCAATAGCATAGGGCATATATATGCACGGTAGATTCAGTGATAAAGAAAAAAAAAACATAAAAGTAAAGTCAGATATACAGTATATGTGTTAGAAAACAATGATAAGAACAACAGTTAGTGTTTCTATCCCCGGCAACGGCGCCAAAAACTTGTTGTGTGGTTTGCTGATGGTGGAAAAATATAAGTTCTGATAGGGGACGTTCTTCTGTTCTTGCAGAACACAGATTCGTCCCTCAGTTCTAACCCAAGTGCGCAAGTGCACGCATCAAGTAATAAAGGGAGTATTAATGCCCAAATTATCGTTCCCACGAGGATAGAGTGCTAATTATTGTTTTATCACTGTTTATAAAGAGTGAAAATGAGAAGAAAAGTTAGTAAATGAACTGTCTGGTCAAACGTTCCCTACTGTCTTGACAACGTTCCTCAAGAACAGTAGGTTCAACCTGATGGCAAACAATTGCTCGCTGCGTTATGTATGATGTAATAACCCTAAATTATGTAGCCTTATTTATTAATGAATCTTGTGTGGGCAAATTAATTGATGATAGTTATATGTGAATAGTCCAAGTTAAGTATGGTTGAACAAATTAAAAGCCCAAGCATGATGGGATAAACCCACACCAAGTAATGGCCTCAATGGCCCAAACGCATGGCTCTTGAAGTTATATAATATTAGGCTAAGCCCACATTAATGGTAAACATAAGTAGCCCAACCAAATAGACTCCTTAGGTCGAACCCAACATGTAAAGGAACAAGAGTAAGCCCATTTATTTATTTCCATGGAAATCCAACACCAAAAGACCAAGTGGGCCGAACCCAATACTTAGTGTGACCTTGGCCCAAATGCAAAGCAAACCCACCCCATTAGGAACCCAAAAACCGTGGACCCCTAGTGGGAAACAAGTCCAAAGTCCATGGACCTATTATGAGTGACGTGGCACATGATGAATGGATGCCACTACATGCAACCAATAAAGGAAAAGGAATGGAATGGAACTTGACTATTCCCAAGGCAAAGCTGCGACCATGTAGAAGCAAGAAGACAAGTGTCTTTCCTTCTTCCTAGGTGATACACTAAGGGATCATAAATCAAGGTTTTCCTCATTAAAAGTAGGTTCAGTTTCCCTTCCCCCTAGGCGCACACCAAAGGGTTCATAAACCTAAACCTTCCCCATTTATGATTAAAAAGGTGGAGCCACATTTCCCCTTTTCCCTAGGCACAATAATTATCATGAAAAGGGAAGGCTTCTCCACACACTTTACGTTGAGTATGGGACACTCAAGGTGACCCCCAACCCCATGCATTGGGAAATCACAATGACATTTTCTCCCAGGATTTCAATTAAGGAAAGTTAAAAGGCAAAAGCCTTACACACTAACCAACCTTTCTCAAGTAATGATTAAAGCATTTAACCAAGGCATGACATGCAAGAACTCCCCTCCCCATGCGCCTCACTCCCCAAATAATGATGAATCTCCCTAACCAAGGCATGACATGCAAGAACTCTCCTCCCTATACGCATCACTCCCAAGTGATTAATGATGAGTTGGTTTCTAGGTAAGAAATGCAAGAGTCCCTCTCATGCGTATGACACTTGAACAAGGTGGGAGATTTGCTAACCCACACACTCAACCTAGACCTAACTCTTCCCCCTCTTAGGTGTGATGATTAGAGGACTTAGATAAAAAATAAGACCCAAGCAAACCGTACACACTCCCTCACACTCTCAAGATTAGCAAGGAACCAAAGGAAAACAAAGACACTCTCTCTTTCCCTCTCAAAGGCTTCGGCCTTCTCCCCAAGGAACAAGCACCCACAAGAAAAACCAACCTCTCTTCCTCCCATCTAAGGCTTCGGCCATTAACATACTGTGGGTAAAGGAACATCAAAAATAGCTTCCAAGCCTCCTTATCGCCTAACTCGTGGAAGGTGGACACTTAGAAGAAATATTGGTAGAATAAATACTCCATTGAACATCATCCTCTATGGTAAGGTCCCTTAGACTCCATGTTTAAGTTATGATCTCCCTCTTAAATATTTTCGTTTTATAAAGGCTAAAGGAATACAAACCTTCTTCCCTCATTCAATTCTTGAGGACTAAAAGAAAGGAAAACCTTGTGGGATTTACATGTTAACCGAAATGTTAGAATGCTATGCATAAACCATGTTGTTAGAATCATTTTCTAAGACCTACATCCTAAAGGGGCCGAACCTAAATGTGAGTTATAGACCAAGTGAGTTTTTAGAATCATCTCTTAAGTCTCATTATGTTATTAGGCCGAACCAAAGGTGTAAGGGAAGACTAGAGCCGAACTCGAACTCTTGGAGACTAAAAACACAAGACCACTATGTAAGTGATTTATGGTTATTGTAGTAGTTTCCCTATGGTTGCCACCCTCTTTATGTAAAGTGTTGGTTTGACTGCAATCTGTTATATGGTGCATAACAGTGTTATGTTTGGCTGTTTGGAACTAATGTTTTGTTCATGCAAGATTTGTTATGATGGCCTGTGCACTAATACCACAGAGGCAACCTGACGAGGACCCTGGGTATTCGTCCGTAAGACCATGGAGAGTAATTGCCATGACATGATTGGTATGATGATTTGAAAGCATGATTATCTTCCAAACTATGTTTCAAATGCTTTTCAATTCTATTATTGTATATGTTATTATATGACAGTTGCAGGAGTGAGCATCATGGTTTGGAGGTTGCTCCAACTGTGAGTCCTTACTGAGACCCCCAATCTCACCCCTCTTTGGGGATCCCCATTTCAGGTAAAAATGACCAAGTGGATAAGGAAAAGCAAGAGATTGGTACGGCTTAAAGATGATGCTACGCAGTCACTTTCGGATAAAATTTTTAAGCTTTATAATGAAGGACAGATTAAGCAGGCTATGCATGTTATATGGCTTGAACTATTTGGAGGCTATGACTATACTGAGTCCCTATGCATTGAGTGATGCACTTTATTTATAATTGGATGATTGTAATAGATTATTTACTTATGCTACTTTAGACATTTAACCTGCGGTTAAGGTATTATACTTTGAGTGTTTGAACTTAAAGGGCCTAATATTTTATGGACTATGCAATTAAATAGTAGGATTTATAGATTTCGGCCATGCCTTGTTATTTATGGGTAATTGATTAAGTTTTATATGTCACCTAATGCATTAGGGGGTATGAATAAGGCTAAGACTTCACCATGATACCTACGACTAATTAAGGAAACCAAGAAGGGATATTTAACTTGTAGGAATTTTTCATAAAGAACTCAAAGGTCATTGCATGTGTGGCTGGAATTTTAGAATAATAGGAGGACCTAATAATAAAACTGTACATGGTGATTAAAGTAAGGATGGATAGAAGTAGATCACAAGATGAGTTAGAAATTCCTATGAACACGAATCATGACATAATGTACCCTAGGCTTTGGGAAAAACCGTAGACGCTAAGAACTCATGACTAAATGGATAACTACAATTGTTAGCATGGAGGGAAGAAGAACGAAATTAATCCCTCTTAGAATCCAAAGTAGACCACGCTTAGAATAAGTCTTCCGCGCTAAGTATGAAGTTAAGCAATGTTAACACCTATGGATTGAGTATATAAAGAGGGTGTTACATATGTGATCCTTCCTGTTTAGAAGAAGGTGAGATAACAATCATTGGAGTTTTTATAAGTACTAAATAAAATAAAATAAAATTACTAAAACAGAAATAACTATAATCAAGAGACAACAAGGTGGTGGTTAAAACAGTTTAACAGAAGGAACGGATTCACTGCTTCACTCTTAAAGGGGCTGTTTTCTCTGCTCAAGACTTAGCACCTTTTGGCTTTGTCCCGGTTTCTTTGCCTGCCAACTCTGATTCCTCAGCTCATGGTCTAGATGGCTCACAAGTTTCCATATTCCTATGGCTCCCTTGACTCCAACAGGTACTTAGTTCAGAACCTTAAAATGGACGAGTTGGCCCCTTATTCCTAAGGTGACCAATAGCGTTTTTGCCATGACATCTACCTTCCCCCAATGGCTAAGCTGTCTGAAATCCCTTCCTTATGAAAGTTCCTTTCTCAGTATGTACCCAATTTCCATTGGCGCACAATGAATATAGCTTACTTAGCCAAAGAAATACAAAAAGCGTCGGTCAAGAGTTTTGAAAACATTTCTTTAAGAGTTTCACAGTTTACTCGTTCCACAGATAGTTCAGCTCATGGCTGATAGTTTAAACATAATTATTCTCAATTGAGATCACATAGACCCGAGATTCAGTCAAGAGATAACAATTGGAACGAAGAGAAAAACACTTATATTAATTTAAAAGACAGTTTACAAAAAGAAACAGAAAATGGAGATAGATGGGTATTTGCTCGTGAGGAGTCTTGATGGTTGTTTACAGAGAAGGGAAGAGGGTTGTCGCTTAACTATAGTTACAACTGAAAATTAAACTAAGTTACTAATTACTACTAAGTAAGTCACACAAATTATGAAAAGATCTTTTATCCATCCTTGTATTCTCAATACAAGTTGTGTCAGTAATATACACTATTCTATGCAGATTAACTTCCCTTATCGGAGCCCTACTGCAAAAATCTCATGTGACTCTCCTTGAATTTTTTCTTTTTTCAATTTCGGCTACTAACAAAGCATAAATTCTCAATAAAACCAAAGTCAACTGATTCAAAGACTACAAATGACAAATGAGAACAACAGTGACACCCAACTCCATTCCATTGTTCATTGCCACGATCTAACACAATAAGGTAAAATTTAATTCACATTACTACAAAAATCCACAACTTACAAAACAAAAGAAGAACAAAATGAAGAAGCCTAGTATATAGAGCAACAATAGAAACACAAACAGACACTGCAGACCATACAATCTTCATTTATCTGCATTGTACACGTTAAACACAAAATATGTTCAATTCCAGCCTTCGTACACAATCTCAGGCTTATATTTTACTATTACTTATTGGTGAACAGAATTATGATTCCATTAAACAGTTCTGAATTGGTTCGGACGAATTGTCAACATGGAAGTGTTTCAAAGCTTCTGATGGCCATTGTTTAATTTTGATGCTACACAATTTGGGATTGCCACAAGTATTACACAAAAATTTCACATTATAATACATGCAAATATTATTGAAGTAGACATGGATGCAACATTCAATTTTCAAGATTTCCTATTAAAAAATGTCATATAACACATTGAATTTGCCATTTTAAGCTTACAAAATATATGTGTAATGTCATATGTTTTTACGGGGTGTCATGTAAGATAATGCTACAGTCAAGACTGGAGGGGTTAAGCTAAGTAGCATTCAAATTCAATTACTATTGCTACCCCATGTATACTATTGTGAAACCATAGAGCCAACACAACTTTGTAGTTGTTGCCAATAAACTAGCTCCCAGACCTTCCACAACAAAGATAATTATAAGAGATCCCCATCTCCTAATCTATATTCTCTATTACTATTTTACCCTGAAATTCCATCAATCAGAAGGTAAAAATAAATGAAGGTACATAAATGCTTCTTCCTAATTACACCATCTAATACTTGAGCCCATCCAACAATAAAGTAAAACACTAATAAATTGCATGGTTTTATCTTCCTCCCGATTAGGTTGCACAAAGTTCCATCACAAGATATTACTTTACACAATAAGCAACATGCCTACACTTTTCATCTGAAACACTTTGAATCAGAACAATGTCCCCAAGAAAGATGACTCAAAAAATTTAGCAAAAAATTATCAAATCATTATTATGTATAACAACAACTTTAATACTAATCTTGAGCATTAAATTATGTGCGTTATAAATTAGCTGTTTAGATTAACAAAATAATTCCACATCCTAAAGTCCCAAATTTTTCTAGTATTCCCATTTTTACCATTTCCCTTCTATAGTAACTATAATCTCAGAATACACATGCAATAAACCATATGGGTATGAAACTGTCAACAAATACATACCCTCTTCTCCTTATAAAAACACTGGTCGTTCCACAAGCTAGACAACTCCTACTTGTGTATAATAATCAAATCACCTGTCACAGAAACAACACACAAACCTTCAGAACCACTCAGGCCAACACATACAGATCACGAACCAAATCTCATGTAACCGAAGGAAAGGGAAACTGGAAAACTTATTCACAAGAAATGTACAACCACAACCCCCAGTTAGGACGGTAAAATGCTAGATAAAAATGGAATGCTCATACAAGGAGGAGAAATACGATAACCACGGTAAATGGGAGACTTACGCCTGAAAGTAGTACATCTTGAACTTCAGCATTCTGCAGATTTCGTCCACTCCGATTAGAAGAAACTGTTTACAACAAAACAAAACAATTTTTTTTTTTAGGACTTCCAACCTGCACATATGCTTCATGCATGCAGCTAATATGTCAACATTCTTCACCGATATACCTTGTGATGTGTAAACAGGGTAAACGTCCAAGCTTCCACGGTAGAGTAGATCTTCTTCCAAAAAGATGCGACTAACTACAAGGAGAGAGAAAAAGCTTTCACAGAGATCGTACACAAAACAAGATAAGTTTCGTCCAGATTTTTGCGGCTTATTTTCCACTTCCCCAGGCAAGAAAATTTTCCATCTAATCCATGAAAATTTTGAGCTGAGTATCGTATAGTCGTACACAACTTAACAGATAACGCCAAAATATTTGCGTGGAAAGTTTTTCATTTTTTTTCACCAAACATAGGAATGTCATTTCTCCAATGATGATATTTGGGGAAATGTAAAATATTCATGGTACCAAACGGGCCCTTAAGAAGAAGGCAGAAGATTTGTCCGCCTGGCAAGCTGCGCAACACCAAAACCACCCATTTAATTTAGGGTAAATGGATTGTTATGTGACATAATATAACACCATATTCCTACTCTCACAATGGAATGTGGGTCCCATCCCTTAACTTTTCTCTCTCTACTCTTCACTCTCCTCTCTCCTCTTTATTATGAGAGTAGGAATTGTTATGTTACACCATGTAACATAACAATCCATTTACCCTTTAATTTATCAAAGAAACCGTGGTCGCTGCTGCGTATTCGTTAAATCATTTACACACACCCCATACTGATAACGGCTCACACTAACTGATCCCTCCCGCATACGGCCATACCATTATTTTAACATTTTTTAGCATCTTTTTATTATTATTATTATTATTATTATTATTATTTCTCCTGTGTGGCTTTTTCTTCAAGTTTACTGCTTGAACCTTCAATTATATTTAGTATCCCTCCCTGCATTTCTCACACTCTATCATCTAAATTCATTTGCTGCTTCACATCAAAGATTTCTGCACTCAACTCAACTCTCTTCTTGCAATACCAATCATCATGGCGTCACTAACAGCTGTTTCTCAAATCCAATCCCTTTATATCAAGACCCATGTCTCATCACCTAATCATCAATTTCGCCCAATTTTCTTGCCCAGTAGATTATCAGTGAAGTTTCAGGTTCATCGTGGTGTTTTTGGGATGCCTATGAAGAAGGCGGTTATAGTGTCCGCAACAACGGCCGAGAAACCCAAGAAGCGTTACCCCGGTGAGTCCAAGGGGTTCGTGGAGGAGATGAGGTTTGTAGCCATGAAGTTGCATACCAAGGACCAGGCCAAGGAGGGTGAGAAAGAGGTCATGGAACCCGAGGAGAGAGCTGTGACCAAGTGGGACCCAACGATTGATGGGTACATAAGGTTCCTCGTCGACAGCAAGTTGGTTTATGATACACTTGAGAAGATCATTGAAGAGGCTGCTTATCCTTCATGTGAGTTTTTGCTGTGACTCTGTGTTATTTCTCACACTATTCTTAGATATTTTAACCTAGTATTGGTTGTAATTATGAGGTTGGTATAGTAGCTAAGTGCATGAGTTAGAAGCGTTCTGTGTGATGTGATTTGTACTTGTTTGAAAAATGATTCTCTAATCTTGGATTTTCATTTGAGTAATTGGTATTGGAACAAAAAAAAAAAAAGAAAAAAAAAAAGTGCTCACAATATACCTGAATATTACTTGTCCTTCAGCAAAAGATTTAAAAAGCGTTCAGCATTTTGCACTCTGTAATTAATTTCATTCATAATTAACTGCCTGGAATCTTCCTTAATGTTGAATGACACGGAATTATTAAGAGGATAGCAATGGATAAAAGGGAACGGAAGAAAGAGTTCTGCCTTACTCAATAGGGTGCTATCTAATATTGAATGCCATTATAAATTAAGTTTTGACACATTGTGAAATTGTCAGTATGTGAATCTTATTTAGTCTCACCTTATAGACTTGGCGAACTTATGACTTAGAATAAATGGATGGAAGGAAATAATTAGTAATTTTGCTATCTTTCAAGTAGTAACCATCCAAGAAACTAGAGAACATCTCCAAATCTATTTCGACTTCTCATATATATGTTTCAAACCCCACAAATGGTTGCTGCTACTTCTTGCACCTTAAAACCTTTATTTTATGTACCCTACTCACATATTAGCATTACTCCATGAACTATGACCCAAAACTTGGTTGGCCCTTCACCACCGAAGTATGTAATAATGTTACTATACACTATCTGTTTATGGTTAACAAGTTTATTACTGCTGAGTTCCGTGTCTAACTGGTCAAATTGTGACTGAAGCACCACTCCACTTCATTGTAAAGATATTCCTTGAAAATACTTAAGTCATTCAATGCGTCACTTTGACAAATCTACTATAGTAAACATGTAGCTTGTTTTGTTAAAAATCCTGTTTTGAACTTGATGCATTTGCGTTACTTATGCATTGGTGACTTAGCAAATGCATATTATAACAATAAATAATGCATACCATTTGTAATTTAATTTATGCTAATTGTGCCATGACAGTAATTTGCTATCCATTGTTAATTATCATTATAGTTATCTTATCTTGGCACTACTATTATGTTTAAACTTGACAACCCAATCAAGTACCTAATTGCAGCGTATAAGTATATTATATTCTATTACAAGGGCTGTGATATGTGAGTTTCTTCTATGTATCAAATAAGCTACATAAGGAATTCTGAGCATAAAAAAAAGAAGGGGGGTGGGGGGTGGGGGGGAACTAGAGTTATAAAACTGACTTAACCTGCCTTTGAATCATAACTAACGTTAGTTTAAGACTGAGATTTGATGCTTACACTTCCTATCTGTTGGATAATTCCTTTAGCTTGGAATGATCCTAATTGTGATACCTATGATGGTGATAATTGCATTGCCACATTAGTTCTTCGGATGTTATGATAAAATTCTCTTTTTCCAACAGCCTTAATTCCCTTAGGTTGTTTCCTAAAATACGCACATGGTTTGGATGCTCATTCTGTGTGATGGTTGATGACATTTGGATTAAAGATGTTAATTGGCTTTTGGTGGTGTTTCATGAAACAAAATGCTTCTAGTTGATATATGGCCAAGGGCCGAAAGGCCATACAAATTACGGGTTCTATGTTACATTTTGGGGCGTTGTATTATTGAATTCATTGATTGATGATATGTGACGAGTAATGCTTAAGTCTTGTATGTCGGTATAAGGACATTACGTTGTGTCTGTTGAGATAATTTAAATTGTATATCAGCAAGTAATCTACATTGGTAGTGATGTGTGAACCCTTTTCATCAAGGGGTGGAGTAGGACTACTCTTATGGGTGTTTATTCAAAATTTTGAGGACAAAATTTTAAAAGGTGGGGAGAATTGTAGCTGCCGTCTTAGTAAATCCTAAGCGTTGGGGCTGTTTCGTAAAACTTAAAATAAAGAGGCAATTTATTACTTATGGAATTTTTGGGGGTTTCAATGCAAAATTTAAAAGAATAAGTTAAGAGCCAAATTTAATGGGCTGAGGTAAAACGTGATGAGTGTGCACCCAAGACCTTCAGTCATTTGTTTCTCATCTAGGGGTGCATGTAATGAGTGCAACCCAACTAGGATAGGAGTGATTTCATAGAATACCATGAATCACTCAACCATTTTCTGATTATTCAGAAGGAGAGTTGCCATCGTGGAATGGATTTCACCCACACCATTTCTTTTATTCCACGTTGCTAAACTTGAAGTCTTACACAACCTCTCTCATATGCTAAGAATTCATCTAAGGTCTCCTTTTCCTTTTTGGCAATTCCAGCCACATTCCTCACCTTTAACCATCAACATCGAGTGTTACCCTGATGAAATTAACCATTTCTGAATTCTCACGGGGGAAGAGGAAATTCTTTGAAGCCCTTATTCTATAACTGATGGAAGGAGTGTTGAAAGAATGTGTTTGATACTTTGAGCCTCAAGGGGATGGGATATTAGAAGAGTCATTGCATGTGGGGACAAGTGTGAGAGCGGAAGAAAAAGAACCCCCTTGAGTAAGAAGAAGGAATAAAGCTACGCTTTGGTAACAAGTATGGGTAATTTGTTGCTGTAATTGGGTTAGAAGATAATCATAAAGAGCACTACTATGATCTTGAGAGTTCAGACCAAGCAGAAGTTGTAAAATGGAGATTTTTAGAAAATATTTCACTTACAAAGGATCAAACCAAAAAGCTCTATTGCTTGTGGAGATAAATCCAATTCCCTTAAGTCTTTTCCCTATTCTGTTCGGCCAATGGCTGTTCTGACCTTAAATAATTTTATTAATTAATTGAATGTTGTGTTAATGTGAAAATTGGAGCTGCATGGTATAAACCATGATGTGATTCACAAGTTTTCCTCTTTTCCTTTGATTGATTTGGTTGTAGTTAGATAGCCTTGACTTAATTCTATTTATGAAATCTTACTCATTCAAGGTGTTAAATTGTGTCAGAGATAAAATAAAAAGGGTGTTTGAATATTTGGCTGAAATATGTTTATAGCCAAAACAGTTCCGTACTTGTTTTATAAGATAGTTGATTCTTGTGAGCTCCAGTTGGGTATATGAATACTCTTTTTCAATTAGTATTTCTAAATATGTTAATCGTATTGACACTTGTATTAGGTTTATAAAAAGATCTGCGTGTGTTTTGAGCCATGAAATTACTCGTATCTATATATTATAGCCCCTTGTAAGTTGTAGCAATGGCTAAATGGTTCACGATGATAGCTGAAGTAGGTATGGCATGTATGTTTGAAGTGTGTATTATGCACCTAAGATTGCCTTGTCCCTTGACTTGACATCACATGCATTATTCAAAGTGAAGTATTTTATGAAAGAATTGTATAGCCCATTGCTATGTTAATGAGAACATGTATGCTGCCCTCATAAGTACTGTGGCAGAATTCTGAGCATATGATGCTTATGTTTGAAGGGCCGGCCTGGCTCAGCAGTAAGCTTGCTTACCGTGGTGTTCCAGGTCAGGGGTTCGACTCGGCCCCCCTGCAAAGCAGGGGTGAGGCTTGACTCAAATTTCCCTTCCCCAGACACTCACGGAGTGGGTCTTGAACTGGGTCGGCCTTTTAACAACTGAAGTATCATATTCTACGGTGAAAGAGTACAACAATTTGCTGGATCCTTTTTTTTTAAGTTAGAAGCTACTTATAAGCATAAGCTAGGCCAAACAGGTTTTGAGAAAAGCTCTTATAATGAAAAACTTTTTTTTATAATGAAGAAAAAAGCTGAAAGCTAAAAGTTCCTAGGATGAGCTTTTTTTTAAGCTCTTATATGCTTTTTTTGAATTGTGTGCTTTTTTTTAAAATGAAGAGTTACAAAGATAAAGAGAGAGAGATAATTTTCTTGAAATATGTTCTTTTAAGTAACTTTTAAGCTAAATTTTTTATGTGATTATCAAACAGCTTTTAGCTTTTTTTAAAGTTCTTTTTTTTTAACTTTAGCTTATAAGTAGCTTCTAGCTTAAAAAAGAGAGAGGATCCAAACAGCCTCTTAGTCTTGATGTAGAAATATAATTTGATCTGGTTAATAAGTTTCAGGATTTTAGAAACATAATAGAATGATTATTTCTCTTGTAATGTGGATATATTGCTATTTCAGTTCATGATTGAAGCTCCAAGATTTTGTGCATGTGACAAGTGAATAATTATACTTGAATATAAAATAATATGTTGTATATTGATCTAATTCAGAGAGTTACAATATATAGAGACCCTAATGGGCTTAAGTGAAAGGCCCAGACCTAATACAATCAGAATATTTACGGATAGGAAGTAATCTAATCATATCTAATCACATCTAATCATATCTAATCACATCTAATATATTCTAACACTCCCCTCAAGCTGGTGCGTATATATTGTGAGCACCAAGCTTGTTACAAATGTATTCAACCCGAGGACCTCTAAGAGCTTTAGTGAAGACATCCGCTAGTTGATCAGAAGAGTTGACGAACGCTGTCTTGATTTCTCCTGACTGAATCTTTTCTCGAATGAAGTGACAATCAATCTCTATATGTTTGGTCCTCTCATGAAATACAGGATTAGAGGATATATGTAGCGCAACTTGATTATCACAGATGAGTGTCATGGGTTGTTTCTGTTCACAAAGATGAAGCTCCTGAATCAACTGCTTTAACCAGATTAACTCACAGGTAGTATTTGCCATTGCACGATACTCAGCTTCTGCACTAGATCGAGCAACAACAGGTTGTTTTTTGCTCTTCCACGAAATTAAGTTTCCTCCAAAGGAGACACAATAACCGGAAGTAGAGCGCCTGTCCGAGGGTGATCCTGCCCAATCAGCATCTGAATAACCACAAATTTCTGTATTTCCCTGATCCGAATACAACAAACCTTTTCCTGGTGCTCCTTTGATGTATCGGAGGATCCTCACAGCAGCATCCCAATGTGAATCACAAGGGGAATCAAGGAACTGACTAGCCGTACTAACAACAAAAGAAATATCTGGCCTAGTCACAGTAAGATAATTGAGCTTCCCAATTAGCCTCCGATAACGTCCAAGATCAGACAACGGCTCCCCCTGTCCGGGCAATAACTTTACATTAGGATCCATGGGTGTATCAACTGGTTTACTCCCCAACATTCCAGTTTCTTCTAAGATATCCAAGGCATACTTCCTTTGACAAATAGAAATGCCCTGTCTAGATTGCGCCACCTCAATTCCCAAGAAGTAACGCAGCTTCCCAAGGTCCTTTGTTTGAAATACACTGAATAAATGCTGTTTTAACTGACGAATTCCGTCTTGATCACTTCCGGGATGTCGTCAACATAGACTAACAAATAGATGCACTTGTCAGGAGATGTAATCCTATAAAATACAGAATGGTCAATTTTACTGCGAATTAAGCCAAACGCCTGAACAGCAGAACTGAAGCGACTGAACCATGCTCGAGGAGACTGCTTGAGACCATATAAGAATTTTCGAAGACGATACACCTTCCCAGACTCCCCCTGAGCAACAAAACCAGGTGGTTGCTCCATGTAGACTTCTTCTTGTAAATCACCATGAAGAAATGCATTTTTGATGTCAAGTTGAAGGAGTGGCCAATGACGAACAGCAGCAAGAGCAAGAAATAGGCGAACTGACGCCATCTTAGCGACCGGAGAGAATGTATCGCTATAATCAAGGCCGAAGATTTGTGTAAAACCCTTTGCAACTAGGCGTGCCTTGAGTCGATCGACATGACCATCAGGTCCAACTTTCACAGTAAACACCCAACGACAACCAACTATAGACTTCTCTGGAGGAGCAGAAACAAGGTCCCAAGTGCCATTGGAATGAAGTGCAGTCATCTCATCAAGCATCGCTTGGCGCCACCCTGGATGGGAAAGTGCTTCACCTGTGGTCTTAGGAATAGAAACAGAAGAAAGACTAGAAACAAAGGTGAAATCAGGTGAAGAAAGACGGTCATAGCTCAAAAAGGTATAAAGAGGATAAGGATTACGAGTAGTACGTGTACCTTTTCTTTGAGCAATGGGAAGAGCCTCTGGTGAAGGATCCGGGGAGGAAGAATCAATAGCAGTGGGCGATGAGTCAGCAAGAGTCGAGTCGACAGGAGGCACAATTTTACGACGCTGATAGGTGAGAAGTGGACGGTCCGCAGGTATAGAAGCAATAGGTTGCTCATATGGAATAGAAGCAATAGGTTGCTCATCTGGAATAGAAGCACCTGCAGCTGGCAAAGACAAGTCAAGAAAAGGGACAGGAAGAACATGATCAACCTGTGACAACAGAGATGAGATAGAATTAAAGGGTTGTTGATCAAGAAAAGTGACATCAGCGGAAACTAAGTAACGCTTAAGATCGGGAGAATAAAAACGATAACCCTTTTGAAGACGAGAATAACCAAGAAAAAGACATTTAAAGGCTTTAGATGTTAACTTGTCCTTACCAGGGGTGAGATCATGAACAAAACAGGTACAACCAAAGACATGTGGGGATAGAGGATAGAGAGGAACATCTGGAAGCAATAAGTTATAAGGAATGTCATTATTAAGCACAGATGAAGGCATACGGTTGATAAGAAAACAAGAGGCAAGGACTGCATCGGCCCAAAAGTGAAGAGGAACATGCATGTGAATAAGAAGAGTCCGTGCAGTCTCAATAAGATGTCTATTCTTACGTTCAGCTACTCCATTTTGTTGTGGAGTGTGAGGACAAGTAGTTTGGTGTAAAGTACCATGTTTGGCTAAGAAATTAGAAAAGTCCACAGAAACATATTCCTTAGCATTATCACTACGTAAAATATGAATAGAGGCACCAAATTGAGTATGAATTTCAGTAGAAATTTTTTGATAAATAGAAAACAACTCAGAACGGTTTTTCATTAAATAAATCCAAGTGCAACGGGAGAAATCATCAATAAAGCTAACGAAATACCGAAAACCTAAAACAGACAAGGTACGACTTGGACCCCAGATATCTGAATGAACAAGAGAGAAAGGGGCATCAGCTCGTTTATTGACTCGACTGGCAAAAGAGGAGCGTGTATGCTTCCCTTGTTGACATGACACACAATCTAAAGACTGAAGACCGGATAAAAGAGGAACCATCTTTTGCAACTTTGAAAGACTTGGATGACCGAGGCGACTGTGGATAAGTTGTGGAGATTCTGTGAGAGAGCATGCCACTGAAGGACGAGGCACCTCTAGATAGTAAAGCCCCCGTGACTCACGACCCACTCCAATCATCTTCCCCATACCCAGATCTTGCACAGAAACAGAATAGTTAGAAAAAGTAATGGTGCAAGTGAGGGAGTGGATCAATTTACTAATAGAAATTAAGTTATAAGGGATGCCAGGAATGTAATAAACAGATGTCAAGGCCAAGGTAGAGGTCGGACGAGCTTGTCCAATCCCACGAACTGGAGCTTTGGTTCCATCAGCAAGGGTAAATGAAGGTAAATGATCAGAATAAGTAAGAGATGTAAAGAGTTCCTTATTACCACAGAGATGATCGGTAGCACCTGAGTCAAATATCCAAGTGCCAAGTGATGTAGATTGAGAAACACAAGCAACGGGATTACCAGTATATGGAGCGGAGGGCTGAGACTGAGGAGAAGCCTTCTTGTGAAGAGTTTGGAGTGCAGCATAGTCCGCAAGTGAGAGAGAAACTGAACCAAATGATGCATTGTCTGACTGCTAAGCTATATTCACAGCAAGAGAGGTGCCCCAATTCTTGTAATTAAGAGAACCCTTCAATTTTGAAGAGGTAATGGACCCAACATTGGTAGAGATGATATTAGGAGAATTTTTGACAGGAGGAGGTTGAGAATTGACCTCCGAATGATCAGAATCATTTGCTGCCATAATATTATATAGGAGATGACCAAATCTGAAACAATTTTTTTTTTTTTTTCGTGAACAGTAGTACCTGCACGGACGGGGTGAACAGTACCGTATGGACGGTGAACAGTAACGGTACGGACGCGGTGAACAGTGAAATCGTACGGACGGTTAATAGTGCAACCTGTACGAACGATGAACAGTAAACTGTACGGACGGTGAACAGTAAACCGTACGGACTTTACGGACGAGATGAACAGTAATTTTTTTTTTTTTTTTTGAAAACCGTGTGAACAGTGTAGAACTAAGCCGGAGGGACGCACGGCATTAGAGGAAGGAGAGAACGCCTAAGCAGTGAGCTTAGGGTTTTAGCGGAAGCGAAAATTCCAAGAACAAAGAGCTTTGATACCAACTTGAATATAAAATAATATGTTGTATATTGATCTAATTCAGAGAGTTACAATATATAGAGACCCTAATGGGCTTAAGTGAAAGGCCCAGACCTAATACAATCAGAATATTTACGGATAGGAAGTAATCTAATCACATCTAATCACATCTAATCATATCTAATCATATCTAATCACATCTAATCACATCTAATATATTCTAACAATTATGATGATCCATAGCCAAGTAATATGCATGTATATGAAATTATTAGTTGTCCTTATGAGACCAAATGAAAGATGCTTTAATGAGGCTGTCCATGATTTTATATGTTGTATTCCATGAGAGGAAATGTTGGACAGCAATGAGATGATATGTAGCCAAGGATGTAGAATTCCCTTGGAAGTTATGATATGAGCCAAGGATGTTATTGTAAATATTAGAATTATTTTATTATTATTTTGTAATAGTTAAAATACTCTAGAAGTGTATTTGGGCTTAGCCCATTAGGTCTTTTAGTCTCTTTAAATAGAGAACTCTTGTACAAATATTACACAGTTCAATTATATACAAATATTTCTTTCAACTTAGTATCAGAGCTCTCGATTCTGAGGGCTATGCTTCCGCGACTGTCGCCGTTAGAGCGAAAACTTCTTTTGTTTGCCTTTGGCCGCCATCGGAAAATTTTCCAGGGACTTTTTGGACCGAGAGGACCTTTGTTCGAATCCTTTTTTACAAATCTATCAGTTTTTGGACATTTCCCATTCAACCGACGAGTAGATAAGCCTAAACAACCCAAACGCTACTGTTCATCACCGAAAAAGCACTTTCCGGCGACCCTTTGATCTCTGATAAGCCACAGACAGGACCACAACCTCCGGGCGACCTCGCTGTGAAAAGCCTAGCTCCGGCCGACTACCCACACGCCTCCACTCTCTCTGCGCGTGAAGCCCATGCACCGACAATGTCATCGGCGCGTGACGACGAGTCTCCGTCTCCGACCACCGTCGTTGTAACAACCCGTTGTAAACCGGTATTGTTAACATTAATTATGATATTAAGCGCAGTTACAATCACAACATTTTATTTAAAAATACGAATAAACATTTTCCTTTTCATTACGTAAGCGTTTGAAAACAATATAAAACGTAATGATATAAACTGTGATCATAACTGGAATCTATGCGCGGAATTAATATAATACATGCTTAACTATCATACGTTACTTGTTTTAAGTTACTAAGGGGTTCCCATAAACTCACTTAGCATAAATCTCACTTTTACGTTTTACCTATAACTGAGTATGCTTCTGTCCTTCCACTACTGTGCATGCTCTACACATTATTAATTTATCATCTTTTAGTATGTTAAACTAGACTCAATTACCTTTTCAACAAGGTATCACACGCCTCAATTGAAGTTCTCTAGCTCCGGTTATAACCGTTTGAAGTTGGACAAGTAAAGCTGCCAGCCAACCCCAAACAGAGCACCAAACCTCCCTCACCATTTCTGTGATTCTGGACGATTTACTAAACCAATTGCTCTTAAACTTTTATACAGAATACTAGACACCATGAGATCTAATTTGATGTATCCTAAGCCTAATTTGAGTAAGAATTGAGGGAAAAAATATTTTTGCACGCAGGGGACCCGAACAGCCCCTGCACTTGACCAATTTGGGCAGTCCTCACACTCTCGGGCCTACAGGATACTACACAGCTTCAAATGGTACCAAATTTTGACACAACATAGCTGACATCTCAACCTTAAAATGGGGTATGGCACGTCCCAATTGGACCTCTGTAGAGGGAGATATGCTCTCCCAAAGTTGGCCTAAAAACTGTTCATTTATTAGAAAATTCGACGGCATCTTCTTTGTTTACTTAACTTATCCCACTTTACCAAAGTGTGGTCTAATTCCTCAAAATGTACCTAATTAACAAGGGTGGCACACAAAGTTCAACAAACTTTGGTGCTCTTACAACCCACAACATTTTTACATCATTATCATTAGATTTATAATCAATTGCTTAACTTCATTTACAACTTAAAACTCATTTCAATTATATAATTTCATTTCATGCTTTCATATCATTTGACATATAAATCATAACCTAGAATAGGCCTATTGCTCTTCCATCACATACATGCTTTATAATTTACACAAGGTCCATCATACTTTAATTATATTTCTCCAAAAACAAATAAATACATCAATTCTAGACTTAGCCAAAATAATACTACATGAACAACAAAATGCATGGTATACATAACTCATGCAACCCAAATGTTCATGTACTAAGTCTAGCCTATCAAATACAACCCAAAATGCAAAATGACATAAAATATCATGCACTCCATATGCTCTCCATGTCCTCAACCTGTGGGCCTCTTGCCTAGGACTCCCGCACCACTACAACCACCTGAAACATCCAAGAATGTGTTCCCGGAACATCATTCAAGGCACTCCCAACTATAACTCCCGAGACATTCCTAGAGTGCTCCTCAACAGATAACATCTCTATGGCCCCAGGCCAACTGGAACTCCCTACGGAGGCCTCTGCAGTGGAAGTCCCCTACGGTATACGACAATTATCTACTGGCTAGAGATACGGTACAACTCTATGTACCCAACATCAACCAATGCATGATCATGTTATAATTATACTATTGCATCCAACAACTTCCAACCATTACCCCAATGGGCATGGTGAAACACACACGGAGATTAACCCTAGTACCAAGAGATTACCTTTTTGAAGCTCCCGAGCTAGGTAGCTTCAAATACAAGTTACCCCGTAACTTACTTCAACCAAGAAATGCCTATACAAAAGGTCATTTCCACAACACTTAGTACCACTAAGACCACTCAATTGCTCATACAATCAATCATGCAAAAGTGACTCAATCACTTACCAATATCCTTTTGGTAAAGGACCAAAGGCAATCCCATCTCCAAGTTTCAATCTCCAATAATCAAGTCCGTGGGAGGCAACCTACAATGATCACAACTTAGGATCATCAATCAACTTGTCACACAAGTCAAAATTCAAGACAATGAACTCCCTCCCCCCCTCCCCAATCGTACAATTCGGCCTTCATGGCCTTTTTCACATAGTTCATATTATTAATTTCATTTCATTATACCTATGGCTCCCTTAGCCAATCACAACACCATATTGAGCTCACAATTGCATAAATTTATAACTCAACATCATTTTCCCCAATTTTCCTCACTATGGCCGAATCCAAGACAACCAAATCGCTAGGGATTTTTCTCACAAACTCAAAGCATCATACACTCATACAATCCACTTAAACTTGATTCAAATCATCACAAGTCTAATTACACAATTTTTACATCATATTTTCCTATTTTCACCTACTTGGCCGAAATCATGCATAGCCATATCCAAGGGTTCTCAATTGATTTTTCACACATCATACACCTTGTAATTAACTACTACAACTAATCCACAACTCAATTACACAAGCATAACACCATCCAATTTCACAAAATCTCAAGATCATCATCAAAATTCCACCAAGTTATCAACTTTTTCACAAGAATTTTTATGAGTTCATTCATCATAAATCATCATTCTAAGACATAATTATGTAATGCAAGTTTTCAATTTGAGGTCCCCAACTACATCAATTCAACAACACATAGGTTAGGTCTTGAAATTCAATCTCACAAATCAACCAACAATAAGTGGGGAAACTTACCAAGAATCAAGGCCCAAGACTCCTATAAACAATACCCAAGCAATGACTCAAGCAATCAACTCCATGAACACCAAACTCCTCAAAATTTCGTAGCAATGGGTATGGAATTTCTCAAAATCTAGAGGGTTTCAAGAGCTAAGGAGGTGTGAGTTGGATTTGTTAAGTGATTTACTTAAATTTTCATGTAGGATCTAAGGGTTTTGGTAGAAGATTGATGAAGAATCAAGCAAACAAATTTGTCCCCTTCCCTTGCACCATGGTTGTGGGTTCTTGAAGAAGGAGGAGAGAAGATGGTGCTTGAATAGTGAAATGTACATGTGGCTTTAGTTGTTTAAGTTAGGTGGGTCCCACTTGACACATCACTCAATTCAAATTATTTCAAATCTCTCACTTAAATCACTAATCTCCAAATAATTCCTAAACTATTTATAAAATTCAAAATTTAACATTCACCAAAGTCCTTTAATTGTCCTTGGACAGATAAAATCGGAATTTTCCGGTTATTCGGTGAAATCACTATTTTAACTTGATATGTGCATTGTTGACATGTTTCTCCCATAACCCTAATTTTCATCAAATTTCATCAATAATTATAAATATTAGTCCTATGTAACCTTTTCCAACTTATATTCAAACCAAGAGCTCAAATTTCATTCAGTACGTTTTTCGGTACAACTAGCTGTATTTTCTTCCGGTAAAAGCACTATTCATTAAATTTTCAGAAACTTGCCTAATTACTCAATTTTTCGTTCTGAATCCATTTTCAGGGTTATTTTCCCCATTTGAGACCTTCTACTAACA
Source organism: Gastrolobium bilobum (assembly GCF_033153095.1). Lineage (NCBI taxonomy): Eukaryota > Viridiplantae > Streptophyta > Magnoliopsida > Fabales > Fabaceae > Gastrolobium > Gastrolobium bilobum. The sequence continues at coordinate 7,319 of NW_026897515.1, read as the reverse complement.
TTTCATTGTTTAGGGTTACGTGTTTGTTAAATTATCGTTTGACCTTTTTAAGTATTTTGTCACAGAACACAGGATTTTCACTAATCCTACCCTTTAATCCTTCTTTTAACTATAATTATATATTTTAAATCTACGAGGTGTTATAGTCATTCTGATCGTCTCTTCCTTCTTTGTCTGGATCTGTGTTGATTTCTTTGATTGGACATTGTAAAGAACCAATTCATCCAAAAGCTTAAGCTATTGGGTGAGGCTACATTAATGGTTTTATATATCTTAACACGCCCCCTCACACGAGAGCCCACTGGACTTGAAGGGTGGACAATGCACAGGTCCACCTACCTGTGCGAATAAAGAAATTCCACTAGAAAGAAAGTGGGGGCAGCGAAGATTGAACTTGGGACATGAGGCTCTGATACCATGTAAAGAACCAATTCACCCAAAAGCTTAAGCTATTGCGTGAGGCTACTTTAATGGTTTTATATATCTCAACAGACACCATTTGGTTTGCGTTTGTGTTGATCTTTGTTGATTTTTTCGATTTTTTTTTTTCTAAAAAAAAGGAGAAGGAATTTTTTTTTTTACTGTTCTGATCGACTATGTTTGGTAAGATCACACACCCTACATCTCTTCTTACTTCTTGCTGTGGAATATGGATTCTGGTGCAACTGATCATATGACTTGTCTAGATCAGTTTCTTTCATATCACACTACTAGTGGTATCCGTACTATAGCTGTAGCTGATGGATCCCACAAATCAATTGTGGATTCTGGTAACATTCAAATTTAACCTTCCTTATTTTTAAAAAATGTTCTTTATGTTCCTCAGCTCTCCACCAATCTTATCTCCACTTATAAGCTTACAACTAACATGAATTGGGCTGTCACCTTTTTTTTCTACCCATTTTGTTATTGAGGATATCACCATGGGGAGGACGACTGAAGTTGCTAAGGAGCAGAGTGGGTTGTACTATCTCATTCCAGAGCAAGCTACAAGGGATACCGAGAATCAATTATTGATGAGTCATCACTCGTCTACTTCATTCTCACAGATTTGGCTTCATCACAAACGCCTGGGACACCCGTCATTTGGCTATTGAAGTCAATGTTTCCTTCTTTGTTTAAGGATCAGTCAATTGATTCCTTCCATTGTGATATTTATGAGGTTGCGAAACACCACCGTGTGCCCTTTCCTTCAAGTTCAATAAAGAGTATTGAGCCCTTTACTCTTATCCATTCATATGTTTGGGCCCCCTCTAAAGTACATAATATTTCAGGTGTTAGGTGGTTTGTTTCTTTTATTGACGATTGTACTCAGGTGACATGGATATTCTTGATAAAAGACAAGTCAGAAGTACCAAAATTGTTTATTCGATTTTATCAAATGATCGAGACACAGTTTGGTAAAAGTATTAAGCGATTAAGATCTGACAATGATACGGAGTATGTCAACCAACATCTGTCACAATTCGTTTCAGATAAGGGTATGAGTCATGATCTCATATGCAGGGATTCCCCTCAACAGAATGGGGTTGTTGAAAGAAAAAATCGACATTTGCTTGAAGTCACCAGAGCATTACTGTTTCAGACATCTGTACCCAACTCCTACCGGGGAGAAGCCTTATTAACTGCAACCTATTTGATCAACTGCTTGCCTTCCAGAGTCCTTGGCCATGTAAGTCCTGTTGATCTCATGACCTCTCTTTTTTCCTTCTGTTCCAATTATGCGAAGTCTCCAGTCTCGTATCTTTGGATGTGTTGCCTTCGTCCATATCCATAAACAACATCGGAGTAAATTAGAGCCTAGAGCCCTTAAGTGTTTCTTCCTTGGTTATGCTCCCAATAAGAAAGGATACAAATGTTAGCACCTTCCAAGTCGTAAATTCTCTGTCTCTCTGGATGTTAACTTCCGTGAATCTGAGTCTTACTTTCTACACCCTCAGCTTCAGGGGGAGAACAGTATAGAAGCTTCATCCATTTTCTTCGAGTCTGAGTCTCCCTTTCTGTTACCTATATCTTCTACTCCAGTAGTTACACTACATGACAATGAGAAGGAAGACTTAATTGTTGAGGCTGAAAATTCATCTGATTCCTCATATGACATGCCTCCTATTGATAGAGAGAAAGTACGCAAAGCTGGGACACCCGAACTATTGTACCAAAGGAAGAAACAACCCACACTGCCCCACCAGTAATTGCAATCGCCTGAACCGCTGGTAAGTACTGAACACACTACTTCTTTTATTCCTTAGCCTGATATTAATTCTGATGACTTACCCATTGCTGTAAGGAAAGGGAAAAGGTCTTGTACCCAACACCCTATTTCTCATTTTGTCTCCTCTAAGAATCTCTTTATGCAGCATAAAAGTTTTATTGCAGCATTTGGCTCCATTTTAATCCCGAAATCAGTACATGAAACATTAAAGGATGATAATTGGGTTCAAGCTATGCATGAGGAGATGAATGCATTGGAGAAGAATAATACATGGGAAGTTGTTAGCAGACCAAATGGAAAAAGGACAGTAGGGTGCAGATGGGTGTATACTCCGAAGTATAATTCTGATGGGACTCTTGAGAGGTATAAAGCTAGACTGGTAGCCAAGGGATACACACAGACTTTTGGCATTGATTACGAAGAAACATTTGTTCCAGTGGCCAAAATGAACACTGTAAGAGTTCTATTGTCCCTTGCTGTTCATTTTAGCTGGGATTTGAATCAATTTGATGTGAAGAATGCCTTCCTCAATGGTGAATTAGAAGAGGAGGTTTACATGGAGATTCCACCAGGATTTAACTCTACAAATGGAGATAATAAAGTTTGCAGGTTAAAGAAGGCATTGTATGACTTGAAGAGATCCCCGCATGGTTTGTTTGGAAGATTTACCAAAGTTATGCTTTCATTGGTATACAAGCAAAGCCAAGGGGATCACACACTTTTCTTTAAACATTCTCAGGAAGGTAAGACCACTATCCTTCTAGTTTATGTTGATGACATTATTATAGCAGGGGATGATATAGGTGAGAAATGTGCTCTGAAAAAAGATTGTCTGTTGAATTTGAAGTTAAAGATCTTGGAAAACTAAGATATTTTCTTGGGATAGAAGTTGCTCATTCAAAGCAAGGGATATTTATTTGTCAAAGGAAGTATGTTCTTGACCTCCTTAAAGAAGCAGGAAAACTTGGGTGTTGTTAGAATATTAGATATGATTAGATTTGATTAGATATGATTGGATTCTGTCTTATCCGTAAATAGTCTGACTGTATTCTGACTGTATTAGGATTAGGATTAGGTTTGGGCCTTACACTTAAGCCCATTAGGGTCTCTATATATTGTAACTCCCTGACACAGATCAATACACAACGTATTCTTTTACAATTAACTTGGTACCAGAGCTATTTCGTTCTGGGAACCCTCGCTTCCGCTTAGAAATCTTGTTCTTCGCTTTAAAACCTAAGCCCACTGCTTAGGAGTCATCTTTTCTTTGCCGTGCGTCCTTCCGGTAAGACATCAAGGGCTGTAAGTCCTCTCCAGGCATCTTCTGCACGTGTCCACATCCCCAAACAGTCACCGGAGCACCATCAGCCACCGTCAGCCACTGTTCAGGCTGCCGGAGTACTTTTCCGGCGAGTTTTCAGTCTGGAACGAACGCGAACAGAACCCTCTCCTCCCGGCGACTTGCTCTGTGGAAGTCCGGCCACCATCGGAGTTGTCACGCGCTCTCACGCGCCTCCAGTCTTCTCTGCGCGTGGGCTTCACGCGCCACCTTCTGCCGGCGGGTGAGCACTATTCCGGCGGCTTTTTCCGGCCGGTCTTGGACAGAGAAGCTCGTCTTCTCCTCCTCTTTCTGGATCTGTGGTTGGTTCTTTGTGGGTCTGACTTTTTGTGCGCACCTCTTCTTGATTGGTGATCAGGATCGTTTCTCTTTATTCGGTTTGTATCTTTGTGATTTGATACTATGACAGCAAACCCTCCAATTCATTCGGAGGTCAAGTCTCCATCTCCTCCTTTGAGAAATTCTCCCAATATCATCTCTACCAATATTGGGTCCATTACCTCTTCAATATTGAAGGGATCTGTTAATTACAAGAACTGGACCACCTCTGTTCGAGTTTGGTTCTTTGGACAAGGATATGGGAACCATCTCACAACTAAGTCTACTGATGTCCCTAAGGAGGACAAGTCTGATTGGGAAAAGATTGACAACCAGCTTCTGAGTATCCTCTGGCAATCCATTGATCCGATTGTCTTGGATATCTTTTATTCATTTCAAACTTGCACTGAAGTGTGGGAGGAAGCAAAAAACCTCTACACTAATGATGTTCAGCAGCTCTATTTCATCATCTCTCAGTTTATGGAATTGAGCAAATCATCCGACATTCAGATGGAGACATATATTGGCAAGAGTCGCTCTTTGATGCAGGCATATTTGGATATGCTGCCTTACCCTACTGATGCTACTGCATATCGGAAACAGGTGGAACGTCTCTTTATGGTTGCCACACTTTCTGGCCTTCCCGAAGAATATGATAATGTTCGTGATACTATCTTGACTAGTGGGGAGCCTGATCTATCCATGACGTATCAGCGTCTTCTGAATTTGAATAAGAAATCTGCTCCTGCATCGTCTTCTACTGTTGATTCTACTGCTCTAGTTTCCCGTACTGATTTTCGCGGGCATATTGGAGGTGGACGTGGTCGTGGTAGAGGCCCAGGAGGCCCAGGAGGACGTAGCCCAGGAGGTCGTGGCCCAGGAGGCCCAGGAGGTCCAGTCGGAGGTGGTCAGCGACCTCGTTGTCATTACTGTCAGCAACTTGGTCATTATGAGGAACGCTGCTACACCAAGTATCCTCACATGCGACCTTCTTTTGCTGCTAATGTAGCTCAATCGGATACTGCTTCAAATGGTTCAGTCTCTCTCTCCTCTGAAGAATATGCAGCATTCCAGGCCCTTCTCAGGAAGTCCTCTCCTCAATCTCAGGCCTCTGCTTCAGAAACTGGTAATCCTGTTGCTTGTGTTTCTCATTCTGCATCACTTGGTCCTTGGATATTTGACTCAGGTGCTACTGATCACCTCTGTGGTAATAAGGAACTCTTTTCTTCCCTTACATATTCTAATAATTTACCCTCTTTTACTCTTGCTGATGGAACTAAGGCCCCCGTTCATGGGATTGGACAAATCTGTCCAACCTCCTCATTGACCTTGACATCTGTCTATTACATTTCTCACATCCCTTATAATTTAATATCGGTTAGTAAATTGATCAATTCTCTTAATTGTATTGTCACATTCTCAAACCATTCTGTTTCTGTGCAGGACCCGGGTACGGGGAAGATGATTGGAGTGGGCCGTGAGTCACGGGGTCTGTTCTACCTTGATGTGCCGAGTCCTTCAGTTGCTTGTTCTCTCACAGAATCTCCACAGCTCATCCACAGTCGTCTCGGGCATCCTAGTCTTGCGAAATTGCAGAAGATGGTTCCTCTTTTATCCGGTCTTCAAACTTTAGATTGTCAGTCATGTCAGCAAGGAAAGCACATACGCTCCTCCTTTGCTAATCGAGTCAATAAACGAGCTGATGCTCCTTTTTCAATTATTCATTCAGATGTTTGGGGTCCTAGTCGTAGTGTGTCTATTTTAGGTTTTCGGTATTTCGTCACCTTTATTGATGATTTCTCCCGTTGTACTTGGATTTATTTAATGAAAAACCGTTCTGAGTTGTTTTCTATTTATCAAAAGTTTCCTGCTGAAATTCATACTCAATTTGGTGCTTCTATTTGTATTTTACGTAGTGATAATGCTAAGGAGTATGTTTCTGTTGACTTATCTCACTTCTTAGCCACATAGGGTACTTTACACCAAACCACTTGTCCTCACACTCCACAACAAAATGGAGTAGCTGAACGTAAGAATAGACATCTCATTGAGATTGCCAGGACTCTTCTTATTCACATGCATGTTCCTCTTCACTTCTGGGCTGATGCAGTCCTTGCTTCTTGCTTTCTCATCAACCGCATGCCTTCATCTGTGCTTAATAATGATATTCCTCATAACTTATTGTTTCCAGATGTTCCTCTCTTTCCTCTATCCCCACATGTTTTTGGTTGTACCTGTTTTGTTCATGATCTCACTCCTGGTAAGGATAAGTTAACATCCAAAGCCTTTAAATGCATTTTTCTTGGTTATTCTCGTCTTCAAAAGGGTTATCGCTGTTACTCTCCTGACCTCAAGCGTTACTTAGTTTCCGCGGATGTCACCTTTTTTGATCAACAACCCTTTAATTCTATCCCATCTCCATTGTCACAGGTTGATCATGTTCTTCCTGTTCCTTTTCTTGACTTGTCTTTGCCAGATGCAGGTGCTTCTACTCCAGATAAGCAATCACCTATTGCTCCAGTACCTAAGGACCGTCCACTTCTCACTTATCAGCGTCGTAAGACAGTACCTCCAGTCGACTCGACCCCTGCTGACTCATTGCCCTCTGCAGTTGATTCTTCCCCTCCGGATCCTTCACCAGAGGCTCTTCCCATTGCTCAAAGAAAAGGTACACGTACTACTCGTAACCCTTATCCTCTTTATACCTTCTTGAGCTATGATCGCCTTTCTCCTCCTCATTTCACCTTTGTTTCTAGTCTTTCTTCTGTTTCTATTCCTAAGACCACAGGTGAAGCACTTTCCCATCCAGGATGGCGCCAAGCGATGCTTGATGAGATGACCGCACTTCATACCAATGGCACTTGGGACCTTGTTTCTGCTCCTCCAGAGAAGTCTATAGTTGGTTGTCGCTGGGTGTTTACTGTGAAAGTTGGACCTGATGGCCATGTTGATCGTCTCAAGGCACGCCTAGTTGCCAAGGGTTTTACTCAAATCTTTGGCCTTGATTATAGCGATACATTCTCTCCAGTCGCTAAGATGGCGTCCGTCCGCCTATTTCTTGCCCTTGCTGCTGTTCGTCACTGGCCACTCCTTCAACTTGACATCAAAAATGCCTTTCTTCAAGGTGATTTACAAGAAGAAGTTTACATGGAGCAACCACCTGGTTTTGTTGCTCAGGGGGAGTCTGGGAAGGTATGTCGTCTTCGAAAATCCTTATATGGTCTCAAGCAGTCTCCTCGAGCATGGTTCAGTCGCTTCAGTTCTGCTGTACAGGCGTTTGGCCTAATTCGCAGTAAAGTTGACCATTCTGTATTCTATAGGATTACATCTCCTAACAAGTGCATCTATTTGTTAGTCTATGTTGATGACATCATCCTCTCCGGAAGTGATCAAGACGGAATCCATCAGTTAAAACAACATTTATTCAGTGCATTTCAAACAAAGGACCTT